>NW_021585383.1:0-767 GCF_001605985.2 Dendrobium catenatum
CTAAGCTCTCAACCAATAGGCCAAGGAGAGTTGTGTCATTCTCTACTTCCCGAAACCCTCGACAAACTCTGACAAAGGAGAGAGGAAATTCTTCACGTAGCACGATGGAGAAGGCATTGAGGGGATCAGGGGGAACAATTATTACATCCTCCGATCTACGGACGTAGAGGAACATCCGAACATCGGTCGGACGCAAATTCCCACCAAATACCGAGATGTACCGAGCAATGTCAAACAACAACGAAGAATACCATCATTTGAAGACCCAATACCGAGTTATATCGGGCTTTACCGAGCAAATACCAAGTTATACAAAAGTTGTACCGAGTTTTTTTCAGAAAAACTCGGTACAGCTCGGTATAACTCGGTATTGGTCTTCAGAGAACGGTATTCATCATTATTATCAAATAATACCTAGTTGTACCGAACAAATACCTAGTTATTGGACGAGAAATTGCCTCCGATCGGACGTTCCTCTACGTCCTTGCACCGAACGTAATAAAAGTTCGATCATGGGAGTGTGGAAGGGAAAATTATTAGGTTCGGATATCAGATTTGGAAATAGGTCCAGATATTCGATAAAAAGTTGTCATGCTGACTGTGCTTTGACTGTGCTTTACCTACACTTCTGATGCGCTTGACTTAAAGTTTCGCGGACACATGTATTTTCCACGCATCAAAATTTCAGTGGATGTCCAAACATATCTATACGTCTTGTGTCCGAATCTAATAATTTTCCGAACGGTGGAACTCATGATGAGACTTTG
>NW_021585384.1:0-289 GCF_001605985.2 Dendrobium catenatum
GCATTTTCATTCATATATAACTGCGTGGACGATTTTTTTTTTTGGATGATTTTGATTATAACTGCTTAGGATAACCCCTGTAGGAGAGTCTAGATTTTTCTTCTCTTTCTGATGTAATGTATTTGATAGTAAGTTTTGTGAAAATTATTAAAATAAGGCATTATAAATTTAGAGGGGGTCCAAAGGGAAAAGAAAACTCATACAGAGAGTTTCCTTTTTCATTTGGGCATCCTTTTGGAGCATTCACTACAAGGAGCCCGAATGACTGAAGATGATCCAAAGACGAATC
>NW_021585385.1:0-245 GCF_001605985.2 Dendrobium catenatum
TTACATACCTCTTCTTCATCACTTTGATCAAGATGATATTCCCCCATTAAGCACAAGTTTGTTGTTTCATCTTCTGGTTCCGTCTCCGATGAATCCGATGCAGAATTCGCCCAAAATGCTTTTTGAAGTCTCTTCTTGTCCTTCATGAACTTGCGTTCCTTACCTTTTCCTTTGCTTGAGTGATCTTGAAGTGTAGGACAATCAACTTTCACATGTCCGGGTTTCCTGCATTCATAACAGACAAC
>NW_021585386.1:0-236 GCF_001605985.2 Dendrobium catenatum
TCCTTGTAAAGAGAGGGGCCTTGAAAAACCAAGGAAAGGCCTCAATTGAAAAGATAGAGGGAGAAGAAGAAAAGAGGAGAAGAAGAGGAAGGAGCAATCTTTCTAAAGGCCCTAGGGGTCTATTTATAATTTTTGTGAGAGAAGGGGGGAAGTTTCTAGAGTTTCCTAGAATTTTCAAAAAATTTGAATTTTTCAAAAAATTTTTGGATTTTTTTTGAATTTTTCAGATTTTTTAA
>NW_021585387.1:0-321 GCF_001605985.2 Dendrobium catenatum
GAACATTATTTGAACATTTGGTGTTCAAAGAGGGCACGCACATTCTCATAATTTGGTGTCCTTAGAGAATGAGATAGTTTCCTATAACTTTTGAGTTGTAGGAAAGGAGAAATGAAATACAACTTATGAATTGTAAGTTAGAGGTTAAGGAGGATCACTTACTTGATTTAGGCTATGTAAATGGTGAAGTCTCTTTGAGCATTTGGTACTCAAAGGAAGATTATCATTTGCTCAACTTTGGGCGAAGCAAATAAGGGAGACTAGGATTTGAGTCCTAAATTTAGAGGATTACTCATTGGTTTGTGTTCCAAGGAATAAATG
>NW_021585388.1:0-207 GCF_001605985.2 Dendrobium catenatum
AAAGTGCATACTCTCTCCCTAAATTCCCTCTCCTCCTTCTCACCTTGCCGCCGGCCCTAGGATGGGCTCCCCCATTGATTGCCTCATTTAATGCTACCTCCTATTTGAAATTCAAATTGATTTCAAATAAACTTCCCCTCCAAATTTACTTAATCCTGAAATTAATTTCCGGATTGGGAATTAATCCCCTATTCTCCCCTCTATTGG
>NW_021585389.1:0-842 GCF_001605985.2 Dendrobium catenatum
ATTGCTTTGTTCAATTTTCTTTTTAATTTCATTGTGTGACTCATGCAGATGAGATGCGAATGCGAATGTAGACTCAGATGTTCTAGTCCTAGGACTCATGGGAACTAGGTCAATGGGATGATTTGGTTGATATCCATACACGATTTCAGCATGGCTGAGGCCAGTGGTTCGGTTTATAGAATTGTTGTAAGCAAATTCTGCTATAGGAAGCTTTGAGTCCCAATCCCTAAGGTTCTCTCCTACTAAAGTCCTCAAAAGATTCCCTAGACTTCTATTGACAACCTCCGTTTGGCCATCGGTTTGGGGGTGAAATGCAGTGGAAAATTGGAGCTTTGTCCCCATTTTGTGCCAAAGGGTTTTCCAGAAATAGCTTGTAAACTTAACATCTCTATTGGATACGATTGTCTTTGGAAGGCCATGGAGCCTAACTATATCGTCAAAGTAAAGCTTAGCGATTCGGGAAGCATCGAATGTTTTGGAGCATGGGAGGAAGTGCGCCATTTTGGAAAATTGATCCACGACCACAAAGACAGAATCATGCTTCCTAGTGGTTTTGGGTAGACCCAGGACGAAGTCCAACTTACATCTTGCCACGGGCGACTAGGTGCGGGGAGTGGAGAGTAGAGTCCCGTGTTCTGCTTTCGTTGCTTGGCCAGCTGGCAGATATGACATCGCTTTAAGAGCCTACCGACATCGCGTTTGAGGCTGGGCCAGTAGAAACGGTTTTCTAAAGCAGCGATAGTTTTAGCCTGCCCAAAGTAGCCAGCTAAACCTCCACCACGTAATTCCCATACGAGATATTCGCGAAGAGAGGTTTGGGGAACACAGAGTTTCTGGGCTTT
>NW_021585390.1:0-310 GCF_001605985.2 Dendrobium catenatum
ACATTCTACTAATTTCCACCATTATTATTATTCTAATTAAATTTTTTGTGATTCCTCCAACTTGGATTATATGTATTCGAATAGGGTTATTTTATATAAGAATTACATTTCATTCTCTACCTCTTGGAAATTAGGATCACTGGAATGATTGAATATATTCTTCTCTAATAGTATAGATGATATTGAAACTGGATTAACTTGATGATTATCCAATATCTTAGATATGAATTTAACCTAGGAAGTCAAAATAAAAAGAGCAATAGATTCATAGAAATTTAGGATTCACCTTATAAGATGGCAATAAGAAGTT
>NW_021585391.1:0-324 GCF_001605985.2 Dendrobium catenatum
ACACGTAATTTCAATATAATAACATTGAAGTGTTGCTACGCATTTTAGGAACTTAACATATTACACTTCCTAATTTTTATTTTTGCATTTTAAGGAACTTAAATATACATTCCTAATTTTATATTTTTTATGGATTTTAATTATTTTTTAAATAAAAATATGTTTGAAATACCTAGAAAGTTCTAGAACTATAAACATTTCTAAAGTCTTATCAAAGATTAATTATGTTAAAATAAACCATACCAAATAAGATCACAATTTTAGAAGTTGGAATGAAGCCATTATGAATTTCTTAAGATTTAGTAAATTTCAAATAAAACATTG
>NW_021585392.1:0-348 GCF_001605985.2 Dendrobium catenatum
TTTCCAGGGATTTGCTTAATGCTGTTAGTGACTTCTTTATGGGTTATGTTATTCCTAAATTCTTTTCTTCCACTTCTATTGTGCTGCTTCCTAAGAATAATTCTGTTAATACTTGGAATGATTTTAGACCCATTAGCTTGTGTACTGCCTTTTATAAAGTTCTTTCTAAAATTCTTATGAATCGTTTAACTGTTTTGTTGCCTAAGCTCATTTTGTCGTACAAGATGGGTTTTGTTAAAGGTAGAGCTATCTCTGATAATATCCTATTGGCGCAAGAATTTTGTAATGATCTTTATGTTAAGTGTCGTGGTGGCAACATGATCATGAAACTTGATATTTCGAAGGCTT
>NW_021585393.1:0-322 GCF_001605985.2 Dendrobium catenatum
TGCCTTACAAGTCGATAAGGCTACATCTTTTTGCTTATGTGTGCTCTAAGTGAAGGCAGTATCACCAACATAAAACACATATCCACTTGTTTTATTTATTTCCTCATGATCATTTGCTTAATCACTATCATAATATCCAAGTAACCTCATGTTTCCACTGCGTTGATAATGAAGGTCAAACTCAATTGTCCCATTGATACATCTAAGAATCCTCTTCACTGCAGATCAATGATACTCCTTTAAATTCTCTATGAATCTAATCAAGATTCCCACACTATACACAATGTCATTGTAATATCAGTTTCTGCTCCAGGTTCGTCCG
>NW_021585394.1:0-364 GCF_001605985.2 Dendrobium catenatum
TGCAATAAGCAATTTTTTTTTCTGGTGCAAAGCATATGCTTCAATTAATTGTAATGCACATATCACATCAAATTGTTCAAGGAATTATTATCATAAAAATAAAAATTATGAAATAAACTATAGTATTTCAAGATTGGTCTTTTTCTTGATCACGTAAGAGGGATCTTATCAATGGATATCAAGAGTGCAGCACGTGTGTGTGTATATATATATTATAGTACGTCTGTGAATGTGCCCACTCACGCACCCATGGGGTGTGCAATCATATCAAAATAAGAAGTCTTTCTAAATAACATGATAGTTGACCTCCAAAGAATTGAATTTGAGTGTGGGCTCCGAAAATTCGGCCCCGGCCTCCGCTCGC
>NW_021585395.1:0-222 GCF_001605985.2 Dendrobium catenatum
CGCTCGTCAGGGCCAATGCGAGTGTTTGGGGGCATTTCGTAATTAAACCTTGTCGACTCCTTTTTACCTGCTAAGGAGGATCGGGTTTAAAATTTGATAACCCACACAGCATCCATAGACGTCACGTGTGTACAAATAACATGCTCGCCGGGGCCCATGCGGGTTAAGATTGCATTTTTCCCCTTTAGTGTACCTATGTGTATACAAATTAAAATGCACGTG
>NW_021585396.1:0-1384 GCF_001605985.2 Dendrobium catenatum
TGTTTTTCTTCGTATAAATGTAAATTTAAAGTCTTATGCTTACGGATTATTAGCTTAAGTGCAGATTTAATTAAAAATCTTATCTAATGGCTGCTTGATTATTTTAATGGCTGAAGGTTTTGTTTTTCTTCGTATAAATGTTAATTTAAAGTCTTATGCTTACGGATTATTAGCTTAAGTGCAGATTTAATTAAAAATCTTATCTACAATTATGGGTCTATGAGAGTGAAAGAAAATGAAAAATAATTATATCCCTTTTTGACTCCCAACAATACTAAAACTCTGAGCAAAAAATAATGGCATGATTCAACTAATTGGTCCGATTTGGTAGGTTTGTTTAATTGTACCAATTTGATAATATTCAATGTTTTATGGTACAATGGGGATAATCATACATAATCTAATCCAAACAAATAAAAAAATAATTAAATATATATTTATATATAGGGTAGAGTTAGACCTTAAAAAAATTTGTTTATAATATTAAAAATAATTTTTTTTTTATTAGATTCAAATGAGAACTTGACTCTTAGGGTCTGTGTGAAATGGTTGCAATTTTTTAAAAAGTTGGTTATAAATTTGTGGAGAAAATATATTTTTTGAAAATAATTGTTATAAACAATTTATTAGTAAAAAAAATATATTAAAACAATGAAATTGTAATAAACCAACAGAAATTGTAGTTGTATGAAAAGCAAAATTATAAGAAAGATGTCTCAAATAAAGTTAGGCTTCATTTGGAATGACTTTCTTACAGCTTTTTAAAGCAGTATTTTAGTAAAAAAAATTTAAATTTTGTATTAGAAAGTTACTTTAGAAGAAGTAAGAAAGTCATTCCAAATTAAGGCTTTGTTTGGGATGGCTTTCTTACTGCTTCTTAAAGCGGATTTCTAGTAATAGTTTTTTAATTTTTTTTACAAAAAAAGTAGTTTTAAGAAGCAGGAAGAAAGTCGTCCCAAACAAAGCCTAAGTCTTAATAAGATACAATGGAGAGAATTTTTGTACCTCAATGGCTCAACGTAATGAGATAAAGATTTGTTGTAGTTGTTGTTATACATATATTCAATCAATTTGTAAGATTTTTATGATAACAAATTAGTTTAGAATATAAAAAATTTTGATTGAAAATAATTAACTTTTGCACTAATTCTTAAGATCATGCTAATATAAATTATCGTAGGAATATAATTATTTTTCATAGATATCATAGAAAGCTCATGTAATTCATAAAGAATGCCATAAAAATCATAAATCATTTGTTAATGTTTATATTTTTTTTCCTTAATGCAACAGATTGTCATAATTCGCTGCAATCATTATTGATAAACCAACTCATAATTCGCTGCAATTGAAGGGTCACCAACTCATAAATGCAATTAGTTGC
>NW_021585397.1:0-233 GCF_001605985.2 Dendrobium catenatum
GCAATAGTTTTAAAACTTGGATTGTAAGACAGAGCTATAGGAATTGATCTGTAAGTCTATCAGGGTAGTTCTGGTTTGTCTGGATAATGTCTTCGTACAAATGATCGTCCCGTACGAACAATATTCGTCCGGTACGAACTGTTATTACAAGGCCGGTTATAGAAACTGCTGAAAATCGTTCTAAATCGGTTAATCATCTGGACGAAAATTTGTTCGTCTGGACGAAAATTTTA
>NW_021585398.1:0-768 GCF_001605985.2 Dendrobium catenatum
CATTCATGTTATTTTGAATCTCTTTAATTTGTTGATTCGTCTGTTATAGTTTGGGATGCATCCTGCATTATTTAAGACATCGATGGATGAACTTGATGCATTCTCGAGCAGTCATGCTCATATATTTTATTTATTTGTTTGTCATATCAATGTGTGCCTTTTCTTTTATGGTATGATGTTAGTACTTGTCAACATTATAGAAAGCTGCTTTGCAAAAATACAGCTTGAAGTGAATGGGAGCTTGATTTGTAACAGAAGTCATGATCCAGAATCACACAAGAGTTCATACCTGAATCATTTCAACCAGACATAATGTACCCTTCTGCTGGATTTTCCACTGAAATGTTTTAGTAAAATCCTCTGTTGAAGAAAATTAGACTAATTAGGAGAAAGAGAGGGAAAGGAGTATTGGTCTCTCTTCGTTTGGAAACAATCATTTTATAATTTTTTTTATTGTTTCCTCCAGTGTAAAGTTATTTTATACATCTATGATTTCAAATCTTATGATAATTTGCTAATGTATTATTCTTGCGGACTATTTATGATCTGTTCTCATTCATTTTTGGTAGGTTTCTTACTTGGGTTCGGTTGGAAAGGACCGGTCAATTAAGGATGATTCAGTTGTTCTTGGTGGCTGTAGGTTATATCCCGATGGTCCTTCCGTTTGTGGTTCAATTGATCTGTATAGCGATTTGTGCAGCGACGAAATGTTGTGGGGTCGCCTTGGAACAAGAGTTGCTAATGACAACTCTGGTAAACCTTCTGAAG
>NW_021585399.1:0-280 GCF_001605985.2 Dendrobium catenatum
TATTTACTGTATTTAAAACATCTTTTACGTTCATTTTTGTAGTGAAGATTCATGTGGAGATGTTCGATGGGCTATAGTGAGTGAGAGAGACAGAGTGGGATGTTGGTGTTGTGAGATAGGCTTGTGAACTTTTAGAGAAGGCCTGAGAAAATGAATAGGCTGAGCTAGATTGTTGTTTTTGGCAATATAGATTGGTTATAGTGTTTAAAAACGGTTGTATTGGATATTTTATGAAAAGCAAGATAGTAAACAAGAACATACTGCAGTCTGGTCTTTTCTC
>NW_021585400.1:0-249 GCF_001605985.2 Dendrobium catenatum
CTACACGTTCCTACACTCACACACAATCTTCTTTCCTTCTCAAAACTTACTTCCGATAACTATGTTACCATTTCTTTTGATGCTAATGGTTTTGTCATAAAGGACTCACGGGACCACCGTCTGCTGCTTCATGGACATCTCAGTAACGGTCTTTACCACCTTCGCACTGCTTCCGACATCAAGAACTCAGCTCTCACGGCCAAAACCATCTCCTCGGGCAACTGGCATTCTCGCCTAGGACACCCGAAC
>NW_021585401.1:0-268 GCF_001605985.2 Dendrobium catenatum
CGTCAAGAAGCAACAAACCGTGGCCAGATCCTCTACCAAAGCTGAATATAGAGCACTCTCGGCTGCGACATCAGATGTCATATGGATTCGGCGGCTGGCCTCTGATCTCGGCATCTCACAGACCAAACCAACCACTATCTACTGTGATAACATATCAGCGATAGCTCTCGCACATAATCCGATATTCCACACCCGGACCAAACACATAGAAATAGACTACCATTTTATCAACGACCATGTACAAAACGGCACCATCAGCATCGCTCAC
>NW_021585402.1:0-342 GCF_001605985.2 Dendrobium catenatum
ATTTTAAAAAAAAAAAAAAAAAATAGAACACATTTTACTGATTAATTCTTTTAAATTTCCATAGTGTCAATTCATTTATTAGAGTGCTTCAAAATTTGAAGTTTAACTTGAAATCTATTTTGAATCATCATACAAAACTTTAATAACACATTAATAATGGCACTAATAAATCTCATTATTCTATTTTGTTCTAAACAATCAAACATCTTATAATGACATGAATTAATTAAATGCATGTCTCATCATTTTGTAAGGAACATTAATTCATACAACTCTGAGGTTAATTAAAATAAATTCACACACATCACATACGTAAGATTTGAATTCAAAACTTCTTAGTTT
>NW_021585403.1:0-212 GCF_001605985.2 Dendrobium catenatum
ATTAATCCTCAACATATTTTTATAATTATAAATTAAAATTTCGGATTAAAATAATTAGGAAATTAAGAAAAAAATAAAAAATTTTCCTAAAAATCAAAATTTTCATTATTAAAGTATTCCTCATACCCTAAGGAACAAAAAATGTAAAAAGATTTGCTTAAAATCATAGATTAGCAAAAACCCTAATCTTGCAAAACTCAAATTAAAGTGAG
>NW_021585404.1:0-854 GCF_001605985.2 Dendrobium catenatum
GAAATTTTCTAGAAGCTAGGATATATCACTGATTGATATAAAAATTTCAACATTTAAACATAGAGACATATTAAACCTTTCAAAATTTTGTAGAGATTTTTAGGGCTTATTAGACCCCTTAATTAACCAACCCTAATTAACCTGCTAAATAGGGCCCAGTAGCATTCTAAAAATTATAGTAAATCCATTTTAGGTCAAAAAATTGCATACTATAGCTTAGTCTATTCAAAATCTAATCCTTGACCTTAGATAAATATGGCTTATTAGTTTGACTTTAGGTTGACCCTTAATTTAAACTTAGGTGGAAATTACCTTTTTGCAACTAATAAATTATTAAAAATTATTTAAAATCCCAAATTCTCCCCAAACACTTGGGAATACCTTCTCAGGTCATTCCTGACCTTTGGGGGTGATTCCAAGTAGTTTGGAGCTGATTTGGATCAAAATCATAAAATCAGCCCTTAAATAGATAATTTAAATAATTCCATAAATACCCTATTTTAAAAATTCATAACTAATTGTAGAAAATTCCAAATTCCCTAGACTCACTTGCATTAGGCTCCTATTAGGGTCTAGTTTTTATTAAAAATATTAGGATACTATAAATCCACCTAAATTAGAAAGTAAACTTTTTGGTCAACTTTAGCCTACAATCCAAGTCTCGAAATTTCAAAAATTCATAACTTTATGTAGGAAACTCCAAATCCAGCGTACTACCAGTCTAACTACTCATATTAAGGTCTAGTATTTACCTAAAGTGTTAGAAACTTTAAACCTAGCATATTTCCCATAATGACCTTTTGGACCCCCTCATCCTAGTACCTAGGAGGACCCGAGACTTTTCAAAAAATGGG
>NW_021585405.1:0-1435 GCF_001605985.2 Dendrobium catenatum
CTCAAGCTCATGGCTTAATAAACTCGACTAACAAGCTTGTTAGCAAGTTGAGCTGTTGTTAGCGAGTTGAGTTCAAATAGACTTGGCTCACTTAAAACCCTAATGTAAAATGAGCTTTTTTTTTCTTAATAAAAAGTTACCAAACTCATTATATGTCCACTTTTACATTTCTTAATTATCACAGAATTACTTGGAGAAAAAATAATTGAGATATAGCCGTTTCAAAATGGTTCTCAACCACCATCGTACAACTATGATCATGATCCTCCAACCTCAATCACCGATATAATCTACTGATCACCATCCCCAATATAGCCATTTGACCACCATCAACCCATTATAGTCTTTTGATCACCCTTATTTCATAGCAATTATCTGACCATTCTCACCTAACTATGATCCCATGACAACGGGCACCCAACTATGGTCCTCCAACCACCATCACCCGTCTATGATCCTTTGACCACAATCACCTAAATTTGGCCCTTCAACTGTTGTAACCCAACTATGATTTTTTATCATCATCACCAAAAAATGATCTTCCAACCACCATTTCCTAACTATCACATCTGACTATTATCACATGACTATGTCCGCTTGACTGGCCTACCCGAGATTCAAACTTGCTCCAGTCGTAAACCATCTCCCTTCTTCACTCGGCCATAGAGACAAAACACATTGAAAACCTATTTGTTTTAATTTATATTATAACTCATCTTGCAGCACATTGGCAGCGAAAATTGAGCCACAACACCATCGCAAAAAAAAATTATAAAAATTTTTCGATGCAAATCCAGCACCATTTTTGACAAAAAATAATCTGCATAAAATATATCAAAAATCAGCAACAAACTGCTGACTTTCCTGTAGTGTCCTAAAAATCATCGCTTAACTTTTGTCTTCCAACCTCAATGTTTGAACTAAAATCCTCCATTCATAGTAGCCCGACTATTTATCTACGTCTCATCACCCAACTTAAACCCTCTGATAATCACCACCTAACTATAATCTTCTTACCACTGTAACTTGACTATGATCCTCTCATAAATGTTGCCTGAGTATGGTCTCCTACCAACGTCGTTTACTATGGTCTCATAATCACTATCCATAGACTATAATCCTCTGACCACCATTTCTTAACTATAGTTCACCGACTATATTCATCTAATTATGATGATTGAGAGACGACAACCAGGTGATAGAGGTTGAACTACAATGAACAAGTAATAGTGCTCAATTGATGATTTATAATGGTAATTATCAACCTCTACTACTAAACATTACTTTGGAGTTCTTTAGATTTTTAAAGTCTTTCCCAATTCAAGTAATTCATGTGAAGAATGGGTGACTATTTATATTTTTTTTAGTGACATTATAGAAATTTTAGCCAAATTTCTAAACACTCCATTGGGCGGTCAAGGTTAATTCTCCTGGT
>NW_021585406.1:0-557 GCF_001605985.2 Dendrobium catenatum
TTCGATTGAAGTTTGAATTGAATTAAGGTTTGGATTGACTTGAAATTAAGTTTGATTTGAAGTTTGAATTGATATGAAATCTAAATTATTTTCAAGGTCTGGATAGATCTAAGGTCTAGGCAGCTCCTAAGGCCTGAGAAGATCACAGGGTTTGGATTTAGAAAGGTCTTCTAGAACAGGTCCTAAGATCTGAAGTCTAGAAAAAAAAATCTTAAGATCTAGATTTGTCTGGAGAAATCCTAGGATCTAGAGTAGAACCTAGGATCTAGAGTCTAGAGGAGATTTAGGATTTAAATGGATCCTAAGGTCTAGATCTAGGAGAATCTTAGGGTTTTAGATTGATCTAGAAGAATTCTAGGGTCTAGAGTAGATCCTAGGTTCTAGAGTCTAGATTGATGTAGGGTCAGGATTGATCTGGAATCTAAATGGATCCACTATTCCGAAAGGAGCATGAGGGGCGGGATCCTTTTCACCCTCTACCCGCTGTCCAGATGCGGTCAGCCTGGTAGTTGGTTTTTTACCCTACCGTTGAGTGAGCCCGACAGAGTCCCTGGGAG
>NW_021585407.1:0-305 GCF_001605985.2 Dendrobium catenatum
AGCTTTAAAATTCAAAATTTTGCTTTATTTAATGGATGACAGGCTTTCTAATTATAACAGATCGTACAGTACAATGTTGTCATCATATAGTACGATTAGTTATATAGGAAAATAATTTTTTCAAGAAAAATAAAATATTTTAATTTATTTCTGTTACACCATATCATACAGTACGATAAATATCGTACAGTATAGACTCATTTAATATAACCAATTTTACACAATCTTGAGCCTTGAATCTTTAAAAACTGGTGCATAGTGTACCTGAAATATTAGTTAATATAGAAAGAAATATGCACTATAAA
>NW_021585408.1:0-246 GCF_001605985.2 Dendrobium catenatum
TAATTTTATCATTTTGAAAATAATAATTTTTTTTTTCAATGCTAGGCAATGATTTCTTTCAATGTCTTTATTAATACTTTTTTTTTGTCAATGTCATAAACAATTTGGCCATGGCCTCAGCCAACCCGAACGTAAAAATATTAAATATTTTCACCAACTGATGATCTTATAATGGTTTTCTTATTATGTACTGTAAGAGCTAATTTTTTTTTTTTTTTACAATAAAACTTAGAAATTTGAGCACAT
>NW_021585409.1:0-1052 GCF_001605985.2 Dendrobium catenatum
CTCGGGATGAAGGAATTACCGCAGAGACAGTCTCAACGGATGAGCTTCTCTATCAGGAAGCTTCAGGGGATGATGGCGAACTGATCTCCTTTAGACATCAGGACTGGAGGACGGCCGGAGGTGCAACTTCGAGCGGGACACCGAAAGCTTTCACGGACGCTCGCTCGAACGGATGAAGGGATCGATCTGGGAGCTCGAAGGGAGACGCTGGGAGGTCAAAGGAGCTCTGGGGATTGATTTCGAATGACTGGGGATATGTCTGGCATTCTGGGGAGCTCGAGCCTATTCGGCCACCTCTCGCGGGCTTGGACGGCCGAGATTGAGCTGGAGGGGACTCGGATTGATGCCAAGTGGAAGAGGGCGACATCATAAGGACGTCGTGGGGATCAAACCGGTGGGCAGCAGCTTTGAATCAGGGATTGTCTGGGGGAGACCACCGGAATTGGGAATCTGTCTGGCATTCTGGGGAGCTCGAGCCTATTCGGCCACCTCTCGCGGGCTTGGACGGCCGAGATTGAGCTGGAGGGGGCTCGGATTGATGCCAAGTGGAAGAGGGCGACATCGTAAGGAGGTCGTGGGGATCAAATGGTGGGCAGCAGCTTTGAATCAGGGATTGTCTGGGGGAGACCACCGGAACTCATCCTCCATTGGTTTCGACTGCCGCCGGCCCTGGTTTGGGTCAGGTTGACTGGGGGAGACCGATGGGGACACACTGGAGTCGAGGGTGAAGTCAATTTGGCCTGGGGATGTCTGGATTGAGTTGGTGACTTGGTTGGACCCAAACCTTCTCGGTTCGAGTCGAATTGAGCTCGATCAGGGTAAGGTCAGACCCTGGGTTTGATATGGGAGGTAGGTCTGGGTCTGGTAGACCCAATGCAAGAGGCAATTGGATCCAATTTGATCTGGGTTAAAAGGTGGCTCGGGTTGATCCAAACCTGCTCCGTTCTGGTCGATTTGGGTTCAACCCAGGTCAGATCAGACCTCGGGCTTGAGGTGGGAAGTGGGACTGGGTCTGGTGCACCCAATGCAAGTGGCAATTGGGTCAAATTTGG
>NW_021585410.1:0-218 GCF_001605985.2 Dendrobium catenatum
ATAGTATGTATAATGCTTATATGTAGCATGTATAAACATATACATAGTGTGTATAATTCTTATTTAGAGTGTGTAAAATTCTTACACATATCATGTATAAACTTTTTCATAGTGTGTATAATACTTATATTTTATATGTAAAACTTGTATATAATTTGTCTTTCATTTGTACATAATGTATATATTATTTATAAATAACTTATATAAATTTTTATACA
>NW_021585411.1:0-13574 GCF_001605985.2 Dendrobium catenatum
CAGGACTTCGCACATTAAAGTTTGTCCAATCTTCCAAGGTACAGGGTTGGTGAGCTATTATTGACCCACAAAAAAATACCATAAATTATTACATTTAAACATTAGGAAAAATATTCCTAATAATTTATTCCAATATTGATTGTCTTCAAAAGAGATTTCATGAATTTAGGAAATATTTAGGATTTGTAAAATCTTCAAGTTGTAGGAGGAAATCCTATTATCCTGCGAAGAGATATATTGTCATTTATAAAAATAAATTCATTATCTTCCAAAGAGTTGATTTGTATAATTGATTCGATATGTTTTTCTCTTATAGAATCATTCCTTTAAAATTTTTAAATCTTTTTCCAAAGTTCAGCCAGATCACGGAAAATTTTATACAATCTCAAAAAATTTTATTAACAAGTCATCCATCATTCATCCCAAAATCGAGTATTCTTAATGTAGATTGTCAACTCATTCTGATTTGAGCATGTGCTATCTCCTAAGGATTTTCACTCCGAAGTATTAAAGTTCATATCCAATTCACCAAAGCTAACACGAGAACGAATCTCTTATATCTCATTATCTTCCTATATATGACATCCATGAGCGAATGGTCTGTCAAACACACTATGAAATATATTCATACATAAAGAGGAGTTAAGTCATCTATACTTCTAACTTAGATTCTGTAGTGACTTCCACTATTTGGCTACTGCCATCCATACAAAAATTAGTGATGGTTTCTTCTCTTTTCAGTCTACAGATTGAGTCTGAAAGCTCGAGGTACACGAGCAAAAGCTCTTTGAAAACTTCTTACTTGGGCCTCTTTACCATTTGTTTCACGTCTAACCTTCTCCCTTGCTACGGAATTGAGGCTTTGAGTTTGGACAATCAGTCTATTGATATGACACATGGATCACTCATTTCATAACAAATTACTTCATTAAGGAAAGCCTTACCATTCTGTGAAAACCTGTACCTCTGTGTACCTATTGCTGGGTGTCTCTTTCTGCTTCTCTTTAAAAAGCGTCTGAATTGTCAGTAATCAGTGGCAATATATCATTCTCTCATGTCCCTTAGTTGTGGAGTGTTCACTGTCTACTGACTCTGTTGCGCACCTTATAGTGCAATATTCTTTCCTCCTTTCGGTGGGTTCACACTGCATCATCTTTTACTTTGGACTTACTCCTTGCTCATGAAGCAATGAAGTGTATCCAAGAAGATTGTGCAATAGAATATATGTTAGAATCTTTAGACTCTATAAATTGGAGTGATTTAAGCATCATAAGCGATAGGTAAGAACATCGAAGAATTTTATTGACCTTTCAGCGATGTAGTTAATTCCCTGACCAAAGATGCATACAAAGAGAAGTGATAATATTGAGTGAATACTGTAGTACATGTCAGATGTTAAGGGATAGACGTTCAATATATAGGTTTCATTAGAAAACAATTCGCATTAGTCATGGTTAATAAGATATTGGAGGATCTTGGAGAGAATATGCGTTAAAACTCTCCTTCATGTGTCCCTTCATAAGTTTATTAAAAAAAGTCTATCAATAATTGGGTCCTTTCAACTTTTACAAGGGTAGAAGAACCGCCGGCAATATAGTCCTGTCAGAGAGTTTTAAAGCAACAAAAGAAATCTCAGTTTTAAGGACATTTGGCATGTCTAATTGTGCTAAGGCAGTTCTTACTTACTAGTCCAATCTGCAAAGGTGTTTTCTACCATAACTCCATCAACTAATCTAGTTGGTTTGTGTATACATCCTGGACTAGCATCCACATTCGATAATCAGTCACTGTAAGAATAGTGACATGCGTAAGAATTTTCCAAAAATCAAAATGACCATATTGTAAATACAGTGGAGGTGAAACATATGTGAAAGTGTAAACCTCAGGTGTGTTTTCGGTTTCCAAATGATAGCCCGATCTACGTAATAGACAAAAAGTATAGTATCAAACTTAATGAATGTCTTAAAAACACTGCTTGATACGACACTTGTTGAGTAAGTCTTGTTCGAAATTAGGGATTGTTAAAAACTAAGTGAATGTGCCAAAGGCTACCAAGGGGGGGATGAATTTAGATAGTGTTAAAAAAATTTATAAGTCCCCTTTTGTGAAAATTTAATTAAACGCGAATAAAAATTATCTTATTTAGTTTTTATGCTAGAAAATAAATATTTTTTCAACCAACCAGACTTTAAAACTAAAAGATAAAGTGTGGAATGTAATAAACAGTAAATTAAATGGACGACCTAAATTTATCTAAGTAGTACTAAAACCAGACGTACAGTTCACTTCCTCCAAGAAGGCACCCTCACTGAGTCTATATACACTTAATACCAATTGGTGACTCTCCTTCTGCACCCACAGGCAGGCGGAGAAGCCTTTATACACACACACTCTCATTTCACTCGCCTACTTCCCCGAGTAAGCGCGGCAACACACCGAATCCGTGACTCTTCAACACAATCTCCCAAGTAATTGGGCAAGAGGAACACGTCGCCGTAACAAACCCATTTTAACACAATCCCAGTATGGCAAGATAAGCCATCCAATCCTTTCACACTATCCCGCGAATATGGGCAGAGAATTCTGTCTGTCCCTTTCAGAATCAAATTCATACTTATGAGCTCTGACGTCTAGATGGTACAAATGCGAATTTGATTCACAATGTAAGAAGTATTGAGATCACTAAAGCACACCTCCCTAGTGTGGTATACAGAAACCCTATTACCTTATGTTACCACTCTTCCAAGTTGTACAGCAGCGGAACCTCTGCAGAATCTATTTCACAACTTCTACAAAAGTTGTCGGCGTGAGTAAATCGATCTCACCTTTTGGGACAGGAATTCTTACAATCATAAGACAAAGAACATACTAGAAGGGACAAATGAACACTGGTGGAAGGTTAATTCCGAAAATTCACACAAGTAGGATCACATTTTCCTTACGAATAGGATATTCTTACCTTTTGGAATTTAGTGAACCATTCGTTCAATGAGGATCTGAGAAAATCAGCATTATTTCAAAAAAAATCACGGGTGGAATCTAATTAAAGGAATTCCACTCTAAGAACTTGTAGTATCAGAAAGCTACTAAAGATGGTTGGCGGAGAAAGGTGATGGAATTCCTGGTTATTTAAAAATTTTATGTTAACAGGACAAAAGAGAAACGGAAGTAAATTCACCAACTCGACAATTTTCCATTACATGCTACGCACAACAATAAAAATAAAATCTTGCGTTGGAATTTTCAAAAAGATTAGATAGCCTCGTTGTGGGGGCTATGATATAGTTTTTCATGTACGGGACAAGAAACAAGTACACCATGACACTACTTCGTACTAATTGAAGTGTGTTTCAAATAAACCCTTCTTATTCCGCTCCTTTTGTCTTAGCCTCTATCAGCACCCTTCTAGAATAGGTATATTCGGAGGTCGTTGATACTTTCGGACTTCTACACAATAGCGCACGGATAACTCAACGCCTATACCCCACGCACTCCACCAGGTCATTGTCATTCTATAGCAGGCGTTGGACCACACACTTTACCCCACAGCTGTAAGCGGAAGGGAAGCCTTCATAAGAAACTCGCTTTTTTGCCACCTAATAATACATAAGATAAGATATGAGGGCCGGGCAGGGTACGAGAACGCCACCTTCCTTTTTGCTTCCCTTCCTGAAGGTTGGGCAGAGAAACACAACCAAAAGTTAAACTCCTTACCTGTCTACCCGACCCTTCACGGACGAGAAAAACTCCGAAGAAAGACAAGCAGAGCGACCTTTGAAGAAGACCCTTGTGATCCCTACACAAGTCTCCCCTACACAAGATCCTCGCTCATTTCTTTCTGCATACCATCAAGTCTTGCTCAGATAATAGGCAGCAGCCAAGAAGGTTTTCAAAAAATGGTTGAAGAAGATCTCTTCTAAATAGAAGAGCTTCAGAGGAGCTTCATTAATTGCAAGAACCAACTTTATCATACCAGACCCGATATGACATCGGCCTGGCCGCATTAGTATAAATCAAGGAAGATCGGTCCAGAGCACAAGCCCTAGAGGCAACAAAGGTCCTGGACGATTGAAGTTTTAAGCTTTATACGTCCAGGCCGATTCACGATCGAGAGACCGGGCCGGATTAGTTCAAATCAGAGGTAAATCGTCCTGAGCAACGCCCTGGAGAGAAACAGTCCTGGACAGATTGAAAATTTGCTTGCTCCGTACCAGGCCGAAATATCATCGACTGACGTGTTCCTGGCAGATCAGATCGTATCAAATCATCCTTAGTTACTCCCTTGATTTTCCTATCAATTAAAAGGCCAATCAATTTTGGTAATTTCATCACAGGCCCGATCCAGGAACGATGCCTGGATGAATAATGATAAAATACAGTATGGCCCTAAATCTGCATCTAAGGAGGGCTATCATCTTTCTATTGATTGAGCTTATCGTCACTGGACGATACACGTATCGTCCAGGCCGATAGGTTAATGGTCGGCTTTGCCTTAATTAAGAATACTTAAATTAGACTTCTGTATTTTATAAGAAGCCGAATCGTCCAGGACCGATATGAAAATTCGGTCACTGGCTGATATTGGGGTAATACAAACATAAAAATCAAAGTCTCTCAAGTGTGGTGTGTGAGGGTACTTAGTAAATCAAGTCTTTTTTGGCCATTTACAAAGAGTAGACTCAAAAAGGTCAGAAAAATAAAATTACAGAAACAGACTGACTCAACCCTAAACCCGAATCCGCAACTTGGCTTCTTCTTGATCGGTCTATGTTCGATTCCTGAAAAGTTAGAAGCAATCAAGTAGTCCAAGAGAAAAAGTATTTGTCAAATCCAATCAACAAACATAAGACATGAAATAGATTTCCACACGCTCACAAGTGGTAGGAATGCCTGCCCTTGAATGCTCTCTTTCACTCTCTCCTTGGCATTCTCTCAGAGGACGAAGATCAAAAAGTGACAAAAAAGATTGGGTTCGTCAAAGTTTGGAAAACATTTATTACAAAAAGAGAAGAAAAACCGACCAAAAAAACTGCAAGTTTCAATTCTGTACCGCAGTGGATCATTCTGTATGATCGTGGATACGTCCTGGATCGATTTTACTTAAATGGATCTGAACGACCCTAATTGAAGTTATGTGATATGTGTACGAAATGCCTTCGTACAGCTGATCGTCCAGTACAAACTAGGTTCGTCCAGTACAAACGGTTATTACAAGGTCGGTTCTAGAAACTGCTGAAAACTGTTCTAAGTCGGTTAATTGTTTGGACGAGAATATGTTCGTCAGGACGAAATTTTTACAGAAAACCGATCGTCCTGGACGATTCTTGTCTTCGTCTGGACGAAAATTTTCCAGAGGACCAATCGCCACGGACGATAATTTATTTTCGTCTAGATGAAAATTTTCCAGAGTTTCGATCATCCTGGACGATTTTTGATTTCGTCGGGATGAAATTTTTCCAGAGGACCAGTCGCCATGGACGATAATTTAAATTCATCTGAACAAAAATTTTAGAGTGAACCAATCGTCCTGGACGATAATTAATTTCGTCCTGGACGAATACGACTTAGAAAAATTTTTTCGAGCAAGTTCCTATTCGTTCCATATGCTCTATAGGAGATAACTATCTGATCGTCCTGTACGAACGAATATCGTCCAGTACGATCAGTATAAACATTTTATAAGATATCCTTATGTGTGTGTGTATGTTTTTATTCACTCAAATTACGATCACTCCCTTTCAATTTGATTTTAAAGAAAAGTGCAAGCTTCAAATTTTACAAAGTATCTCATGCTGAAGTTAATTTGAAGTCTTCGAAGTCTGGAGTTTGTTTTTTCTGAAATGTTAGTACACACAAGAGCAAATACAATTCTTCTAAAAAATGTTAGGAGATAACTACACATTTGAACAATAATCTTTGGAATCATCAAAACTACATAAATTGCAAAAATGTAAAGCATGCAAATAGCAACTATCTTAACAAGAGGTATACCAAAACTAGACTTTACTAAGGATCACCTTTGCGATGCATGTCAATTAGGAAAATAGGTGAAGTCATCTTTTCAGTCCAATAAGGATCTTAGAACTAGTAAACCATTGGAGATTTTGCATATAGATCTTTCTGGATTAGTTTGAACTGTAAGTCTAGGAGGGAAGGTATATGAATTTGTGATTGTGGATGATTTCTCTAGATTCACATGGGTTAAATTTTTATATCATAAGAGTAAATCATTTGAGGAGTTTAGAAATTTTTTGAGTTGGATTCAAAGTGATCATGGCGGAGAATTTGAAAATAAAAATTTTGAGGATTTTTGTAAGGAGAAAGGGATTGATCATAATTTTTTTGCACCTAGAAGCCCTTAGTAGAATGGGGAAGTCACAAAGAAAAATAAAATATTAATAGAAGCCTCTCAAGCCATGTTGGCAGAATATTCACTTCCTAAATATTTTTTGGCTAAGACTATTAGCACGATATGTTATGTTCTGAATAGGATGAATGTCAGATCAAATATAAATAAAATACCCTATGAGTTACTTAAGGGGAGAACGCCTAATTTATCACATTTATATGTCTTTGGATGTAAGGTGTTCATACATAACAATAGAAAATCTGCCTTAGAAAAATTTGATCCAAAATCAAATGAAGGAATTTTTCTAGGATACTAATGGGATAAAGGCTTGATGTTGTTGCTGCTGTTGTTGTACTCTAGTGTTGGAAAATCTTATACAGTATTCAATAAAAGAAATCTGGTAATTGAGGAGATCACACATGTTATATTTGATGAATCTGGAATTTTGGAAGAGCTGATTGTTGAAGAGGGTGAGATAGAGATTTACTCCCAAAAGATTGAGAAAATATACTTGGAGATTGAAAACCCATTGCCTAGAGATTTTAGACTTTGTAAAAACCATCCAAATGAACAGATTATAGGTGAACCTAGTGAGGGTGTTAGGACTAGGCCTGGATTGAGAAAAAAAGTCAATCATTTAGCCTTTATTTCTACTATAGAACCCACAAATATTGATCAAGCACTTTCAGATGAATTTTTGATTTTGGCAATGCAAGAAGAATTAAATTAATTTGTAAGAAATAAAGTATGGGAATTAATTCTAAGGCTAAGGGATCAAAGTGTAGTTGGGACTAAGTGGGTATTCAAGAATAAAATGAATGACTCAGGAGTAGTCATTAGAAATAAGGCTAGATTGGTGGTTAAAGGGTATAATCAAATTGAAGGGATTGATTTTGAGGAGGCTTTTGACCCTGTAACTAGAATTTAAGCAATTAGAGTTTTATTAGCTTTTACCTATTTTAGAGGTTTCAAATTGCATCAAATAGATATTAAAAGTGCCTTTTTAAATTGGTTAATCCAAGAGGTTGTTTTTGTAGAACAACCTCTAGCTTTGAAAATTCAAAATACCTTAATCATATTTTTAATTTTAAAAAGGCATTGTACATATTGAAATAGACACATAGGGCTAGGTATGAGAGGTTGAGCACCTTCCTACTTGAGAGATCTTTTAAAAAAGGGAGTGTGGACACAACTCTATTTTTGAAAAATTGGGAGAAGACATAGTCATTATACAAATTTATGTTGATGACATCATCTTTGGATCCACTGATAAAAATATTTGTGATAAATTTTCTAAACTAATGAGTAGTAAATTTGAGATGAGCCTAATGGGAGATTTGAGTTTCTTTCTAGGCTTTAGCAGTAAGCAAATTGAGGAGAGTATATTTTTTAGTTAGTCAAAGTACGTTAAGGACATTCTCAAAAAGTATGAAATAGATAATGTTAAACCTGTTAGTACACTTATGAGTTCCTCTATTAAGTTGGATAAGGATCCAAAGGAAAAATTTGTTGATCAAAAGAAATTTAGGGGAATTATTAGATATTTTCTTTACTTGATAGCTAGCCGGCCCGATATTATGTTTAGAGTTTGTTTATGTGCTAGATTACAATCTGATCCAAATGAATCATATTTGACAATAGTGAAAAGAATTTTGAGATATCTCTTGGGAACTCAGAACTTAGGGATTTGGTATCCTAAGTTTAGCTCTTCATTTGAAATAATTGGATATTCAGATTCAGACTTGGCAGGTTGTAGGGTTGATAGAAAGAGTACTTTTAGAACATGTCAATTTATTGGAAATTCTTTAGTCTCTTGGTTCAGTAGAAAATAGAATTCTGTATCCCTATCTACTATTGAAGCTGAATATAAAGCCTTAGGAAGCTGTGTGGCACAAGTACTTTGGTTGAAATAATAATTGATTGATTTAGGATTAACAATAGGCACAATTCTCATTTATTATGATAACACTAGTGTCATTTGTATTTCTAAATATCCTATTCAGCATTCAAGAACCAAATATATAGACATCAGGCATTATTTCATATGGGATCACGTATCCAAAGAAGAAATTGAACTTAATTATGTTTCAACAGAAAATTAACTTGCAAATATTTTATAAAACCACTAACCTTTGATAATTTCAGTACATTAAGAATAAGGCTTAGTGTGATTGATTTGAATGCTTAACTAATTGTTTCTGCAACTTTGATATGTGTTTTTGTGAGTGTGCTTTTAGTTTTTGTGATTTTAATTGTGTGCTTTTCTATTTTTTGTGCATGATTGTTTTTGTCTTTTTTTTTTGTGTGTGTTTTTTTTCAGAACTTTTTTAACAAGTGGTATCATGTTTTTCAAGCAATCATACAAAATTTCTAAGTGTGAAATTCGTCTGTACAAAATTAATTTCATACTAAACAAACCCTACAGCGTATTGATCCATTGGAATTGAATGCATACAGTTTTTCAATTTTTAATATAGTTTGTCTATATGATCGTGATGATTGTCTGGACAATGTGTATTTAATCGTATATACGCATCTAGATGATTATATGGATAAGCGTAGTTATTATTTATGATGGTACGTATGAACCTGCAGTTCATACAAACGAACCACGTGTCATTTTTAATGGGGGACAATTCAAACCGTCATAAAATTGATCTTAAATAACTTATCATCCTGGATGAACACTTGTTCGTCTATACGATCATTTGTTCAAAAAGTCTGTACGAAAGGACACCTCGTAACTCTTATGATTACGAAAAGTAGTTTCATTTTAACTACATTTGTTCATACATATGAAATATTTCTTTGTACATATGAAACCATGCATCGTACTGGACAAACCAAATTTTTTCTGTATGAAATAATGTTTTTCTTTAAATTGAAAGGGTTTAGAACTCAAACTTCATTCTCTTCAAAAACCTTTTCAACCTTCTATTCCCTTTGATCTTTCTTTGGCGAGCTTAAGCAAGAGGGTTAGACACACTAGGAAACTTACTAGGGGACCTTCCTATAGGATTGCCAATGAAAACTTCTTGTCCAAAGAAAAAGAAGAATCATTTCCTAGGTTTGTATCCACAAAAATAACCCCTTCCAGAGTTCTGATTCTGTAAAATACAATTTATTAGATATAGCCACTCTTTGCCTCTACCCAATTTGAGTTTATCCTTACTTTGATTTACTCCTTCAACATATCTACATTTCATTTTTTTCTAGTGAACATGATCTTTAACTTTGATCAAGATATGATTAGATCCTATGTTCTAGGGAAGAATGTAGAAATAACCAAGGAGGATCAGGGAGTTTTCTGAAACTTAAGGATTGAAGGAATAAGAGCACACACTTTGACTTTTGCTTCAAATTTTGATTGGAATAAGATAAACTAGGTACTTAGAGGGATTAGATAAGATTGCCATTTGCACAAGATAAACACTCTACACCAAGATGTAAGAATCATCCAGTATGTTCTTAAAACTTCTATCGTTCTAAAAGCTGGTGATAGAATTAATATCACTCCTCTTATTTCCACTATCACTTATCTGATCATTATTGGTCAACCCATTGATGAAGCCCAACTTATTCTTGACTACCTTTATGGGCTTTCTAAAATTGGCCATGTATCCCATAAGAGAAAGAAGAATATAGCCTTAGGACACCTTGTGGCATATATTTTTGAGAAGAAGTATAAATTAGTTCATCCTGATGTGTCTTATCTTGAAGAGCCCTTGTACTACAATGATAGTTCATTTCAAGCTATCTTTGCAAAACATGATGAAGGTGTTGACACTGAGGGAGAAGAGAGAGGGCCTACACCTGCGCCTACTGGTGGACCAAATCTTCAGAAGTTGGTTCATAGCTTTGATCATCTTAAGAGTCTCTTTGATCGACGCTTTGATCAATTTGAAACTCATCTACAAGAGTAGGATAGACAGTACCAATAGGACTTGGGATGGATATGAGGTCAATTCGATGCTATGAGCTTGAATATGGTTATGATGAGTAGTTATTTTGATTTCTACAACCAGCCACCTTTTCCAGATAAGGGCCCCACTGAAGGATGACTTTACTTCTTCTATGCTATTCTTTGTCATTTCTAATGATGTGATATGTTGATGTTTAAAGTTTTTATAATTATCCTGTATTTTATGTTTGGTGTTTTTATTTAAGTATTTTTAATTGATATCAAATGTTCTTAATTGTAATATCATTTACTTTGATATCAATAAAAACCATCTTGTCTTGTCTTAGTTGATTTTTATATTTTCTGGAAATGTTTGATAGCTTATATGATTATCTTAACATAAGTGATCTAAAAAGTGGTTTATCTTGAAAAGCTATGCAAAACATCATATCATTAGAAAATCTATTTTTTCATAAATTTAAATTATCTTATAACTTAATCACGTTCAATATATCATTCTCAAATTCTTTTTAGACATACAAAATTATAGTTTTATTATTACAATCTTAATGTTTTATAATTATTTATTTCTTTTTTCAATATAATTATCTTTAAACTTAGAAAAATTTGAGCTTTTTGATTATTTATATTTGAAAGAATAACTTGATAATTTGCAAACTGTACAAAGGTACAAAAATTGAAAGAAAGTGCAATAGTTCGGAAATTGAAAAAGAGGCACAAAATTAACCCAAAAGTAAAAAGAAGCACAAACGTGTTCCACAAATACTGAAAAAGTTGCGCAATGTCTCCATAAGTATATGTTCTTTCCTCTATCCTGTAATCTTCAATTTCAAATAAATCTAACGCTTAATTATAATTAATATTGAAATTTGACATATTTTAATTTTCATTTTATCAATCTTGTAATATTTTTCCTTATCAAATTATCTAGACTAATTCATGACCATAATATTTTTACCTTGTTTTTGTTATATCTTAATTTAAGTGATATGAAATTTTATTTTTTTGTAATGAAATTTACTTTTATCATTGCTATCATAACTTCATCTCTTTAAGGATCAATTATCAAAAGTTTCTCATATGACTTCTTACATTTCTATTGTTTGTTTTTTCATCTCTTTTTACTGTTGTCAAAAAGGGGGAGAAATATTGTTTGTCTAATTTTATTATGATCTTGTTCATGTTGTGTTTTAGGTTCTTATCTCACTGTTGTTTTTTATGTGTTCTTCATTGTGTGTGAAAAACATTAAAATTAAAAAATTAATTTGTTCATAATACGTACCCCTTATACTTACATGTTTATTTATTCATTTATTCAGGGGGAGTTTAGGAGAAAATTAGGATTTTCAAATTTACACAAACAATAATTATTTTTCCATCATAAAAAGGGGGAGATTTTTGAGAGAGTTGCTACTTAGCTTTGCATGTTTTACATTCTCGCAACTTATTTTTTTTTTTATGATTCCAAATATTATTGTTTTGATTATTACTTTCTCCTAACACATTTTAGAAGAATTGGTTTTGATCTTGTGTGTACTAACATTTCAGGGAAATCATACTCTAGATTGTTGAAGACTTCAAATCAAGATCTGCTTATAATGTTTTATAATATTGGGGTATGTAATTTTCATTTTATTTAAAGTCTAAGAGAGTCTGATTGAAATTGATTAACTTAGAACTCTCACACACATCGAGAGAGAGCTTTTAAATTCATAATTTTTTAAACTAATCATACAGTATGAACAATATTCGTACGGGATGATCTGGTCAGTTATACTCCCAAACATGCAATGGAATGAATAGAGAGAGCAAATTTTTTTTTAAGTTTAGATCGTCCATACAATATTTATCATTCGTCCCAAGACAATGCTCTCTGTATGTGTTCGTTCAGTCGATATTTATCATTCTTCCCAGGATGATGCTCTCTGGATGCGTTCTTCCATACGATATTTATCGTTCGTCCTAGAACGATGCTCTCTGGAAGCGTTCATTCAAACGATATTTATCGTACATCCCAGGTTGATTCTCTATGTATGTGTTTTTCCAGATGATATTTATCGTTCATCCCAGGATGATGCTCTCTGGATGTGTTCATTCAAACGATATTTATCTTTCATCCCAGGACGATGCTCTATGGATGATTTTGTCCATACAATATTTATTATTTATCCCAGGATGATAGGCTCTGGATTTGCCAAAATTAATAATTCACCAGACAATATTTATGGTTTTTCGCAGGACGATCTTCTCTGTTCTGAAAACTTGAAATGCATCCTGCTTTTTCATACCAATGAACTTTGAGAATAACTGTTCATACTGGATGAACTAGGTTCGTACGGGACAACGATAATCGGGTATGAAGGTAGTTTGTATCAGTTCACATTAATTTCATACACAACAGTTTTAACACTATTCTACGTATGAAATTAGATCGTACGAGATGATAGTGGACAGTCAGAAATTGAAAATTGCATTTTTTGGATGGTTTTTCATGTCTTTTCTATAAAAGGTCCTATTTAGACTGTCTTAAAATCTTTTTGTCATTTGTTCTTCGTGCATACTAAAGGTAATTTGAAGGAGAGAGTGAGAGAGAGTGTTTGAAAGAGATTTCTTATTACTGAAGTATGAAGGGTTCGCTTGGTTACTCAAAGGTAAGGATCTCTGTTTGTAATTTGTGATTACTTCACTTTTCTATTGTCCTTCTAGATTTCTCATGAGAAGATTCTTCAAGAAGATCCAGTTCTCTACAGACGCTCGAAGAGTTTGAATAGCCGAAGGTTCTCTACCTACACTTGGAGAGTGTGAAAGGACGAAGGGTTCTCTGCCTACACTTGGACAGCATGAAAGGACGTAGGGTTCTCTTCCTACACTTGGAGAGTGTGAATAGCCGATGGTTCTTTGCGAACACTTGGAGGTTATAAAAGGATGACGGTTCTCTTCCTTACAGGGTAGTGGTGGAAGAGAGTTTTGTGAAGGCTTCTTTGTCTTGCTGTGGGGGAAAAAGGAGAGACACTAGTGGTAATAGTACAATACATGAAGTGAGAGACTTCAGGGAGTGGATGTAGGTCGTGTTTGACTGAACCATTATAAATCTTGTGTCTTTTTATTTTCTGCTGCTTTTTATTTCTTTAATTTATATTATCTATGTATTGAAAATTTTTTTTTGATAATTCAAAAATCAATATACTAAATTCATCAGTTTCAAAGTTTTTAAAATTTTTTTAAAGATTAAAAAGAGGCAAGAATTTTAAAATAACCAATTCACCCCCCCCCCCCTCTTAGTAAGCCTTTCGGACATAAGTT
>NW_021585411.1:19692-36187 GCF_001605985.2 Dendrobium catenatum
CTCTCTCTCTCTCTCTCTCTCTCTCTCTCTCTCTCTCTCTCTCTCTCTCTCAAGATCTCACTTTCATCCCCTCTCTTGCTCTCTCTCTCTTACATTATCTCCCCATCTCTCTCTTTCACAATCTCTTCTCTCTCTCTCTCTCATCCTTTGTCCTAAAATATCCATTTAAGTTTCCATGTATCTCACTCTCACACACACACAATTATTCTTCTATATCTCACTCTTGCACTCTCATTTTCTGCTTCCCTCTATCTCTCTCTCTAACTTTATCTTAGTTCTCTCTCTCATTCTCACTCTCTCTCTCAATCACCCTCACACTCTCTACTTAAATCTCTCTCTCTCTCTCTCTCTCTCTCTCTCTTT
The DNA here is from genome assembly GCF_001605985.2 of Dendrobium catenatum. NCBI lineage: Eukaryota > Viridiplantae > Streptophyta > Magnoliopsida > Asparagales > Orchidaceae > Dendrobium > Dendrobium catenatum. The sequence continues at coordinate 20,056 of NW_021585411.1, forward strand.
CTCTCTCTCTCTCTATCTCTCTCTCTCTCCCATTCTCCCATATCTCCTTCTCTATCACTCTCATGCTACTTCGCTCTTGCTCTTTCTATCTTATTCCCATCTCTTTTTACAACTCTCTCTCTCCCTCTCTCCCTCTCTCTTTAATATCTCTCTATCTCTATCTCTTTTCATTTCTTTATCTTCTCTCTAACTTGCTTTTTCACTTCCCCTATTAGTCTTTTTTGCTTCTATCTATCTCACCCACATCTCTCCCTCTTACTCTATTTGCTCTCTCCCCATCTCGTTCTATCTCTTTCTTTTACTATCTTAAAAAAAATAGATGTTCTACACCCTCCCCCTTAAGATAAATCTCTCTTATTTTTTTTTATTTCTCTCACAATCTTCACTTTTACTCTCTTTTCCCCTTTCATTTACTATTTTTGCTACTCTCTCTCTCTCTCCAACACCCTCCCTATCCCTCCAAAACATCTTCTCTCATTCTCTCACCCTTTCCCCCCTAGCTTCTCTCCGTCTCACTTTCTCACACACATTCTATCTCCTTCTCTCATTATATCATTAATGCTCTTCTACTCTCTATCCTTCCCACCCTTTCTCACTCTATATTATTCATGTTCTCGCATTCTGTCTCTCCCTCTCTCAATCTCATATCTTAATCTTTCTTCCTCTTACTCTCACTAAATCTCTCCCTCTCTTGCTCTCAACCTTTCTTACTCTTTATCTCTCTCTCTCTTCTCTTTCTTTCATTTTCTTTATCATGTACACTATCTTTATCACTTTATATATCTCACTCTCTCTCTCTCTATCCCCCTCTCCATTCACTCTCTCCCTCACCCTCTATACCTCATAAATAAATCTCTTTTCCTCTTATTCTCATCACTTCTTTCCCTCTCTTTCTAGATCTTACTCTCTATGCATCTCTTTCTCACTCACTTTCACTATTTCGCCATCTCTCTTTCTCTTTATCTTCTATATCTCTCTTTTTCCTTATCTTAACCCTTCTATCACTCTCTAACTCACTTTGCCACACACTCTCACTATCCCTCCCTCTCACTTGCTTAACCCAACTGAACAAAAGATAATTCCCATTTAAAATCCTCCAAATAGTAGAATAACTGAATGAATAATATAAGGCAACAAGACCCCCAAATCACTTTGGCTTATACACATCCTTTCATGCAATAATATGCATTTTCTTAGAATTAACATTATCATGAAAAAGAAAGTTAGAGCAAACATTATAAATTTAAGGCAAATTATATGAATAACAATACCTATAATCCAACAAGTAATGTAATTAGTCATAGTAAATTTAAGAAATTGAAGTCTACTCGTAAATGAGAGCTCTTTAGCCTTCCAACAAGAAGGCAAATCAATTACTTTATTAAGCAAAGGTTTAAAATTAGAACCATTAAGCCTTTTAGTAGAAATAGGAATAACCAAATATTTCATATTACGTTGAGAATTATTAATATTTTATATCTGACAAATACTATCGGCCAAAATAGTATCCTTGGAAAAAATAATCGAACTTATAATAAAAAAATATATCATATATCAAATTAGATAATGCATCCATCACTATACAAATTATATAAGAAGATAGAAGACAACCTTGACGAGAAAAGGAGCAAAATAACCCTTCCAAGGTACCATTAAGATCAATAGAAAAGAAAATTTTCTCAATACAATCTTTAATCCAATAAATAAAACAATTAGGAAAAACTTTTTAACTCTATCTATTTGAAAATAAATCTAGTAATGGTGTCAAAAGACTTATGAATTTCAAGTTTACCATATTATCCTAGCAATTGAAGTCCCTCAATAATTTGAAACTAATAAAATATTATCTTTAGAAATTCTCTATTATATAAACCCAGACAGACTAAGGTGAATATTATAACACAAAATAAGTTGCATTCTATTAGCTAGAATTTTAGCCACCATTTTATAAAAAAACATTACACAGAGAAATATGTCTAAAATAATTAATCAGAGAAGTATAAGCACTTTTAGGAATGATAATAATAGCTTTAGTATCCCTAGGTATTTTATAAAAAGAGAAATAATGCAAAATAGATTTTAAAAAAATGGTTCTAAAATGTCCCATAAATTTTTTGAAAATTCAAATGTAAAATCATTAGGCCTAGGAGCCAAAAAACGAGCTGAGAAGACAACCTTCTTACTCTGAGAAGCTATATCATTCTATTATCATGACTTTGAATATGAAATTAATGATCATTCATCTAGACTATAATAGTTAAATATTTAGTAGAACAACATTTTGACCCTTCGGGGTCATATGTAGTTCTTCCTTAAATTTGGCTATGATATTTAGAATGTAATTTATAATTCTAAATATGAACCCCATTAAGGAACCTTATTTCTACTTTCTGAAGTTGTAAATCATTCCTGATGGTACGTTCTATTTCAGAATTAAAATTTAAAAGTTAATTTCAAATTTTTTAACATAGTTAAACATTTTCAATACTTAAACTTTTTCAATTCAAATAGAGTTATTATTACCATTGAATGTATTAAACTTTGACACAGAATATCCTTTCAGGTAGGACAATTAGTCTTATTCGATAGGATATGGGCGACCCTTGCCCATGAATTTCTCAGCCTGATCAATGGTTATGATATCCTTGATCTTTTTTTTAATTATCCCCTTAAGCTGTATAGGCATTACAGGCTCGGAGAAACTGGCAATGCTCTTTAGTTTAGGCTGGCGAATGACATTCTACACCTCGTGACCATCTTTATGATTGCCTCGCACTCCTTAGACCTGAGGCGCTTGGTTGTTTGGAAGGTCGGTCGGAGTAGTGGGTGCAGGGTCTGCGACAGCAGTTCTCTACATCATTACTGCCATTTGGGTCATTATCTCACTCATCTTATGGTTCAGCTGAAAGATTTCCCTGTCCTTGGATCTCATTTATAATCTCATTTGTTATTACATATCGATAAGCATGACATCTTCTGTATTGAAGGGATTCCCCTCAGCCTTTTCTTCTCCTCCTTCTCCATTCGCTTCACCATCATCATACTCGACATTATTATCAATGTTGACATGCCTCACTAAGTAAACTACTTCAATGTCCATGGTGTCCTCTTCTTCTTCTTCTTCTTCTTCTTCTTTTTAGATTCAAATTTTTGAGTGGCAGCTCCACTTAATCTCTGGTTCTTAATTTGGCAACAAGGTATCTTCAACCTGCGGATGTCTTTGAAGGAGCAAACTCAAACAACGACATTGTCGAAGGAGCGAAGACCTACAAAGGAATGAAGCCAAAAGAAGTGGAGAAGGGAAAGGCAAAACCTAGGATGGGGAAAGAAATAAGAAGTAAGATGGTGGATCGGACGAAGTAAGGTTATTACTGGCATATTATTTGGCGGATTAGCCATTGGTTGACTTACCGATGAATATTACGCCTCACTCTTGCACTCTCTCTTGCTCTAGGTATCAAAAAATATCTCTCTCACCCTCTTTCTTGGTTCTCTCAATCACTCTACCTCACTAACTCTCTCTCTCCCTCTCTCTACTCTTACACTCTCTCCCATCCTCTCTATCTCTCTCTAGATCTCCCTATTTATTTCAGTCACTCACTAACCCTCTCTCCCTTTTCTCTCATGATCTTGTTCTATCTCCATCTTCCTCTATCTATGTCACTCTCTTTCTCTCACTCTATCTTCCTATTACCCCCTCTCCTCTTCACATAAACTCTTCCTTCTCTTCCTTGATCACTCTCTCTATATCTATAGCTTAATCAATTAGAAGTTTCACTCCTTTTATAAGTATATTGCTCATTCTCTCAGCCCACTATTGCTCTCATTCTCTTTCTCATGCAAACTCTCTTTATCTCTCCCACATTCTATGTTATGCACTCTCTCTTCCTCTCTACAAATACATCTCTTTGTCTCTCACTCACTTCCCTTCACTCTCCCTCTCTCTTTCTATATTGCTCTCTCAACCTCTCTTATGTTCTCTCTCCTTATCTCTATTTTTTACACTAATTTACCCGCTTATCTTTCATTCTATCTTGCCTTCTCACACTCTCTCTATCTCTCTTTCCATCATGCTCTCACTCTCTCGCCCTCTCTCTTGCCATCTCTCCCACCCTCTCTCTCATATATTTCTCTCTTGTATTGTACACCTACTCGCTCTCTCTTCCCCCCCCTTTCTCTCACTATCTATCTCACTCCCTCAATCTCCCTCCCTCCCTCCCTCTCTCATAGGATGGCTTGCTTCAATCATATATATGTTGTATTTTATCCCTCTTTCCTCTCTATAGCTAATATTTATCACTTCTTCTATTTCTTTCACTCACTCTCCTTCCTTACTCTTTATTTCTCTCCCTCTATGTATCTTCCTTTCTATCATGCATACTCTCTCCCTGTTCCTCTCTTTCTTCTCACTCACTCATCCACATTATGATATTTTTTTTATCACACTTTAATCCATTATAATTATTCTTTCCCTTATCATATTTTTAGTATTATTATATCAAATCACTGTACATTTCTTTCCAACCCATTTTCAATATACATTTTTCCCTAGTCATTTTACTCAAAATTTTCTATACAAATATTTAACTAGTAAAAATATAAAAAAACACTATCATATTATTCAAAATATTCAAACATACATATCAAAAGTTATGTAGTGAAAGCTTACAAAATGAGGAGATAATACATTTTAATAGATTTAGGATTGATAAAATATATAGAAATTAAAATCATTGAAAATAGAAGTCATAGGATAGTTACTTACAATAAATAAAATAGTTTTCATAAAGGAAACAGTGGAAAAAACCATCTGGAGTCGTTTATCTCTTCCTCTCTTTTCTTCTTCTTCTTCCTTCTTATCCTTCTTAATGTATATATAAAAAACATTGTTATTGGCCTAGTGTAATAGTAGTCCAAAAAACCAGCATCATATGTAGAAATCAAATCTATTATAGAACAGAGACTCCAATAATGTGGCAGCAATAATCAAATATCTTTTCTATTTTCTTTTCAATATTTATTATCTAGTAAATTCATTCTACTCATTTATAAACAAAATTAATTTGACATTTAAAGTTGATTGTTATATTAAAGAAAACTAATAAACAATATAAATCACAATTCACTTTACTATAACTCATAATTACATCATGTCTATAGAGTCTAAAATAATACATGCATACATAGTCTTAAGTTGCATGCTCCTTATCTGAAATAATTTAAACCACATTATGAGTATGAATGACCAAAAGTAATCTAAATCTTATAGCTAAAATTAATGTAACAAAAAAATGAAAATAATATGTTGTAAATCATATTAAAAATTAATGAATTGCATCTCAGTCAATTACATCATCAATTATGATATCAATAATAATGATCTGTATCATTAATATGAAATAGTATTAGTGTCAATCATAATATCAGTAAAAGTGAACCGTCTTAGTACTAGTAGCAATATTAGAGATATGTTAATCAGTATAGTGTCAACATTAATAATTATATCTGTAATAAGTAATTAGTAATACTGATCAGTGTTAGTACAATAGCTAGTAATAGTTTTAGTATCTTGAGTGTCAGTCATATTAATAGTAATAGTAATTACTAATCAGTAATAATGGTCAGTATTGGTATAATATTTAGATATTAAAATGATGGTATCTTGATCTTGTTCTTGCCCATATTACTCCTTATCAGTTGTCATTTATAACTCTCAATCAATGAAATCTTTATATCTCCCCTTGAATAACATAACAGTCACCGTAACTTCTTATAATTCTATCAATCTCTAGCTTCTTATGACTCTCAATCATTATATTATTGTATCACATGAGATTGTCACATCATATATTTGATATCACTTAATATTACTTTTCTTTCAGATTAGTATATGTATAGTATAGTATCCTTTCAATACACAATAATCACATTATAGTTATTTCATCCCATATCACATATATGTATTACCATATCAAATCATTGTACATCACTTTCCAACCCATTTTCATATACCATTTTCCCAACACATTTTACCTAAAAATTCTTGAACACATTTAAATTGTAAAAATATAATAAAATTCTAATAGGTCCCTTGCACCTACCCCAGCGAACCCAACCCATAGGCTAGCCTAGGTTAGCCAAATTAACAAACCCAAGCTCACCAAAGTGGGATTTCATGAGTCATATTCTTGCTAAGGCTCACTTTGGCTGAATGAGTGCATAAGCTTTCTTCCACTGGACCCAATAGCATTCTCAATCCCAAGCCTTAGCCCTACTTGAGCTTTCTAAAAAACTCAAGAAATTGACTATCATTTCAATGGTTCAATCATAACTTCCTAACCAATTCATTACCTGCTTATAGTCTTCTCCAAACACATGCTTGAGCTCCATTGAACTATCCCCAATGAGCTGAACGACCTGATTTGCCCTAGGATGGCTAGAATGCTGGCTAGATACACATAAAAACTCCAATAAATACCATCAATTTTTTTGTGAATAAGGGTTATGAATTTTCATTCACTGTGTGTTGTTTGTGATTTTTAGTTTTCCTCGAGCTTCCTTATCCTTTTAATGAGATATAGAGGCGAGTTCGAGCAAACTCAGGAGATCCCTTTGTAGCAAAAACCCATATCCTAATCTACTGCACCACATGCTTTGTTGTTTTAAGGAGAAGTGTTATGAAAGCCCAATAATCCTTCCTGATGCAAAATCCTTCGATTATCCCTGAATTACGGTATGTATCCTACCCGAGCCAAGATTTAAGGGAGTGTGGGAAATTAAGAAAGAAACCTTAATCCATAATAATATAGGAATTGGATTGAAGGTTCCTTATCTGTAGATCATACTAGGTCAAATTGGAATTGATCTGACCAGTAGATTAGATGTATGAGTCAAGAAACTATGAACTTATAATTTACTATTAGTTCAGAAAATTGAACTTATAATTTTTTCACTATCTCACTCCCTTGAGTGTGTGTATGTATGATCAGCAAGTTTAGCATCCACCAAATATATGTCTTGACTCAAGAAAAGTAAAAATAAATGAAAGTAAAAAAATACAAACTCTTCAAGACACTTAACCTTATTTTACCCAATGTTTTGTTGATCAATTTGCACAGTGTATGGTGGATCTGAAATGTTAGGACATAAAAAAACATATATACAATAATAACATCAACATGAGATATTATAGTAAAGAATCCAATAATATTTTTTATCATCAAAATCATAAGACTCGGGTCCAAATTTGCAACAATCTTCCCTTTTTTTATGATGACAAATATTGTTGCTTTTGATTTCAAGTTAAATATTTGATATGTCCTAAGCTCCCCCTTATTAGTTGTATTTTAAAATTTGGGAGAGTTCTTTTTTAAATGAGGAATAAAATGAACACAAAAAAATGAGTAGGAAAATAAAGGCAAAATAGTGAACTAATCATAACAAAGTAGGAAGTACAAACAAGCAACAACATACTACTCCCCCTTTTGATATCCCAAAAAGGATGAATAACTAAACAAAAATACCAAAACAAAATAGAAATCACATGATAAATAGAAAAAAATATAGACAAAAACTAAAATAAGATAAACTAAAAATATGAAGATCCCTGATCAGGTAGATGTGGTGGTGGTGGTTAGTAGTATAAATGAATAGAAGTGAATTGCTCTCTAAACAACGTCATATCATTTTCATGTTGTTGGTGCTTCTCTGGTACATAGTTATCAATGTGAGCATCCCATATATCAAATTTATAAACAATATTTCATACTGAAAGGGTTACTGAATAAGGTTGGTGATGGAGCTGGAGCTGGTGCTCGACTTGCCTCTGCTTCCTCTAGCTCGGTGCTAACATAATGAACAACATTTCAATGATGAGCACTATGAAGGATATGGAAGGAGCTATTTGAGTAGAAAATTGGTAGATTTTCTGGTGGTGCAGGGAATAGGAAATTCTGTTTGGATTCAAGAATAAGAGGAATAATGTGACCTAAGGAAATATTTGGCTATCTTTTATTTCTAGGATATTGAATGCAAGTAAGATTCTTGAAGTACTGAATAATTAAATCAGCTACATTGAAATTAATTTTAGTTTTTATAAAATAGGTGGTGAGGGATAGAAGAGGTGTGTGTTTATTTGATCCCCAAGTTTTGGAATAATTTAATTTTAAAGGATATATTGTATAATTCAGGCATATTAAACTAAGGTATTAATGTGATGAATGTGGTAGTTGATAAACAACTCCCTAATGGTGGTATTAGAAAGGGTCCAATCATAGTAACGGAGTAAAGCTAAAGAGTGAACTTTTTTCCTAGTGGTAGAATGATGTAGGAACTGGTCAAAGCCTTGGTAAATGATTTTAATAAGCCTTATATTGGCATAGGATTAGAGGGAAATTCCCTCACTGTTGATTTGAAGGCTTACAAATAATTCAAAAAAAAGTTCAGAGTTGAAAGGGTAGGAAAGAGTGAGAATGAATTCAAAGGTAATACGAGGGAAGAGAGTTACTACCTAGAAGCTTAGAACTTCCTGATTTGTAATTTTTTAGGGTGTGATTCTGGCAGCCTTATAATGATTGTATGCCTCTTCATCAGCTACTTCAATAAAGCAAGGATCTGTAGGATATCGGGAGGAGCTGCTGATGAGAGCTCATGATCGCTTTCCACTGGCCATTGCAAAGATTAAAACCATAGGATAGAAGGAAGAAGATTTGAAAAGAGTTTAGTGAAGAAAACTATTATTTCTACCCTTTAAATTGAAATCGACCATATTATGCAATACAATATAATATTATACAGTACGATATAATATCATACAGTATGTTCAAGTGCATTCAGTTCATCCAATCCGCTCAGTCAAAAAGGTGGTCTTATCATACGGTACGATCAAAATTATAATGGATGACCAGTATAAAGATAGTTATCCTGAGGCGTCAGTATGGATGATCATTTCTTATGCATCTTGATTTAAGCATGAATATCTATAACGCCTAATTTAGTCGCTATGGTTCTAAAAGTTTCAAAGGCAAGGGTTTTAGTAAAGATATATAATAATTGATTTTCAATAGCAATATGATATAACTTTTTGTCCCCCTTAGTTATATAATCCCAAATAAAATGATGCATGATTTCGATGTGTTTGGTCTGGGAGTGTTGAATTAGATTTTTGGAAATGTAAATGAAACTAGTGTTGTTGTACATAATAGGATGGTGCCTACAGGTAGTCCAAGATCTAAGATTTATTTTTTTAGCCATAGGACTTCTGCAACACAACTTCCTACAACTATATATTATACTTCAATAATAGATAGGGTTACATAGTTTTTTTTTACTGGACCAAGAGATTGTAGATTGATCTATAAATTGATAAGTTCCAGAAGTATTTTTCCTATGAACTCTATATCCTACAATTTATGAATCAAAATATTATATGATTTTCAAAGAAGTGTTATGTCTAGGATACCAGATTCCTAGGTTATGCTTTCCTTAAAGATATCTAGTAATTCTATTAATAACACTCATATGAGATTCTTTGGGATCAGCTTGAAATCTAGCACAGAGATATATACTAAATATGATATCAGGTCTACTAATAGTCAAGTAAAGAAGTGATTCAATTATCCCACTATGCTTCTTTTACTCAACTAATTTTTCATTAAGATCTTTATTTAATTGAATAATGGAGCTCGTGTAAGTATTGATTGCCTTAACATTATACAACTCATATTTTTTAGGAATATCTATAATATACTTTTATTGGTTAAGGAAAGTTTCATAATCCCTTTAATTCACACTAAATCTAAGAAAAAAGGTATGCTCTCCCATCATGCTCATCTTAAACACCTCACTCATTATTTTTCAAAAATCATCACACATATTCTCTTTTTTTTTTATCCAAATAGTATATCATCAACATAAATCTGGATAGTGAGTAGACATTTTTCTTCTTTCTTTAGGAATAGGATGGTGCCTACACTACCCTTAACAAACTATCTAACTAGAAAAAATGTTCTCAACCTTTCATACCAAGCTCTAACTACTTGCTTCAATCCATATAATGCCTTTTTCAATTTAAATGCATGATAGGGAAATTAAAATTTCTCAAAACTTAGGGGTTGTTTAACATACACATCTACTTTTATCACCCCATTTAGGAAGATGTTCCTTATATTCATTTTATGCAACTTGAATCCTCTAAAGTAGGTAAAGGCTAATAGTACTCAAATAGCTTCTAGTCTAGCTACAGAGGTAAAGGTTTCTTCAAAATCAATTCTTTTAACTTGATTGTTCCCCTTCGCCACTAATTTAGTCTTATTTTTATCACTATGCTAGATTCATTCTTTTTATTCTTAAAACCCCACTTAGTCCCTGCAACAATATGGTCTTTAGGTCTGCTAACCAGCTCTCAAAATTATTCCTAACAAATTAATCTAATTCTTCTTGCATGGCTAGGATCCATAATACATCTAATAATGTTTGATTTATGTTTGAGGGTTCTAACATTGAGATGAAATCAGAGTGATTAACTTCTTTTTTAACTCCATGCTTAATTCTTACACCTACTGATGGATCTTCTAAGAAGAGCTAATTAGGGTGACTAGATAAATATCTCCATTCTCTAGGTAATGGGTCCTGAGGCTCTACTCTATTTTCTAGGTTAATAGATTATACTCTTTGGGTGACCTCAACCATTTCTCCTTCTTCTAACATAGGCTCAACTAATCTATCAGGTTCATCAAACTCTACATTGGTGGTATCCTTTACAACTAATGTCCTCTTATTGAAAATTCTATAGGTTTTACTTATATTTTAATATCTAAGGAAAACTCCATCATATTTAGGGTCAACGTTTCCTAAAGGATATTTTCCATTCTTTAAAATAAACACCTAAAAATATAAAGGTGAGAGCGATTAGGCATCATTGCTCTGAGCAACACATATGGTGGCTTATTTATTTTAGCAACCCATTCTGCTGAGGGGTTTTAGGAGCTAAAAAATTATTTTATGCTCCTATCTCCTGATAAAAGATTTCAAACTTCTAATTTATAAACTCTCCACGATCACTATGAATGGCCGAGATCTCTAGGTATCCTAAAACAATATTATGAGAATCTCTCTAATACCAATTGAAAGTTTGATGTAGGATGTTAAGCCTAAGTGAATTATCCCTAGGTACACAAAGATAGGGGTGGTGAATTGGTAATTTTAAAAATCATACTAGAAAATACAAAATCATTTTTAATTTTGAGATTGTAACAAGTTAAAAATAAAAACACTTATCACCAAATGCAAAAGCAAACTTTTAAATGAGATTTTAATTATGATAATGATTTATAGATAAAATTAATATATCATTTATCATATAACCTTTATCATGCAATCTCTAGAAAATTAAAAATCCAAAAATGCAAATTTTAGGAAAATAAAAACTAGAAAGAATACACCATAAATTTTATAGTGGTTATGTCAAAGAATTACCTACATCTACTCACTAGTGTCCTCTCCATGTATTATACTAAAATATAGTTTCTCACCTTTAGCCATCATGGCTAGGCTGAGAAGCCCTTATAATCTATTCACGAACCTGGTGCGGAAAAGAATCTTCACCTCCTTTCTCACCCTCTTGGTGACGACAAAGAACCATGACCGTCTTCCTCACTTTCCTGGTGATGGTAGAGAAACTTAACCTCATTTCTCACTCTCCTGGTGATAGAAATAACCTTAACATCCTTTCCCACCCTCCTATTAATGATAGAGAGCTTGAACATCCTTTGTCACCCTCCTTATGAAGGCAAATAACTTGAACCTCCTTTTTAAACCACCTAGTGAAGATAGAGAAATTAAACCTCCTTTTTTCACCTTACTGGTGAAGGCAGAGAGCCTGAACCTCTTTTTCTATCCTCCTGGTGAAGGTAGAAAACCTCAATGGTCTTTGAGCTAAAGAACTTCTTCCTAGAGCTACCCAAGAAACCTATACATACACATGGAGGAAATTAAAAAAAGACACTTTCTCATAACAATCATGTGAACGGCTCACACTAGTTCTCCCATACATGGAAGCTCTTGCTTTCTTATTCCCAAAGCATTCCTAGATCCCTTCTCCATGCCCTCTATTAAGAGTGATTAAATATAAGGCTTCATAAAAGCCCTAAAATTTAGTTCAGTCGACACTGATCATATAATATAATCTAATATCATACTATATAAATAGTTTAAATAACTTTATTAATATTTTATGAAGGGTAAGACATTATATAATCAGTTCAACTGATTGGATAGATCATCTAGTTTGATATAAGGCATTATCCGGTATGATTAGTTTAAATGACTCGAATTATTATCACGTATGATTGCTAATTAATAAGTATTGTCCCATGAAGATATCGGGTCATTTAGTAAGATTGGCTCCAATCATCCAGTATGATATGACTAGATCAATTAATCAAAAATCATTCCTTAATTATAAGATTAATTTAGACAAGATTTAATTATATCATATTATACAATACCTATTGTATGGTATAATACCTATTGTATGGTACGATTAGTTTAAATGTTAAATTTCAAAAATATTACCTAAATGGTGATTGGCAGCTGAGATCTTAATTTCAACTAATCATCACGTACGATATGTATCATCTAATATGATAAGTTCAAATGACTTTAATTATCATAATTAGCTTTTTTAAAGATTTTCTGATTAATTGATCATATAGTACTTTATGTATTGTATAGTATATTTAGTCTACAAAATTAAACTTCTAATTTTGTCACTATCTCACACCCTAGGGAGTGTGCGTTGGTACAGTCCCAAGTTTAGCATATATCAAATACATGACTTGACTAAAGAAGAGTTAAATAAATGTAAGAATAAATATATACTTTTCATGACACTACACTATTTTACTCAATAGCAAGGTTTACAAACTCTTGATTGATAGTGGCTGCACTAAAAACATCATTTTTCAGTCTTTAGTACAAGCCCTTCAGCTCAAAACAACAAGAAATCCATAAAAATACAAGATTAGTTGGATAAAAAGGGGCATTGACATTCAGGAAAGAGAAATGTGCCCAGTGACCTTCTCCATTAGACGCTAATATGTGTGTGACGTGTTATGTGACATCTTTGATATGGACGCATGCCATCTGATTTTAGGATGGCTATGGCAGTTCAAATGATGATGTTACATATGACGAAGAGCTAATGTTTATTCCCTAGTAGAAAGGCAAGCGCTTAAGCTTATTACCAAAGCTTCGTGAGAATAAATGTAGTGTCCAAGAATCTAATTTGAAATAATTATTTTTATCTTTTAATAAGCAATAATCACTAGAGCTACCTAATGTACACATGCTATACAGGCATTCTATATCACATGCTCAGTATATCACATGTTTAATATCAGTACAGTATATCAATAGTATCAGTATATAAATATGTTACAATAATAATTCAGTGGCAGGAGCAGTAGAATAATGTAATAACAGTAAATTCGTGCAGTAAAAATAAATTCATTTAATTATAAGAAAAATATCTCAAGAACATGCATTTCAATAGTCACCCTAAACGGATAACTTGGCTCAAGTGCCTCTACCTAAGGAAACCAAATTAGTCCTAGAGAGAGAAGCTCCAAGAACTAGAGAGAGAAAGTTTCAAATTCTAGTTTTGTGGGATTTTCAGCCGGTGATCTGATTACCGGATTCGCATGGAGGCGGATGTCCGTTGTTCTTCGACGGATAACTTGGGTCAGAAGATGGATTCTTCGGCTTCATTGCTGGAGTTTGAGAATGGGAAAGCGATTTCAGGGCAATCTATTTCAAGAAAAGTTATGGATGTGGAAGAGGCTCGAAGAAGACGAACAAAAGGTTTTTTGGTGATAAATGATCAGGTAGGCATTGTTTCTCAAAATTTTCAACATTGTATTGGAAAAGGTAAATCGATTGAACTGATTTCGGTTATGAAAACTCTAGAAACTTTGAGAAAGATTGAGGCAAATGAGGTTTTCCATGATCGGGGAACGTCTTCTTTAGGCATGAACATTTTTGTTCAAGGATTTGGTAAAACAATCGCTAATCAGGATAGCAGCGTTATTCTTGAATCGTCATATTTTTGATAAAAATTTAGTTAGTCTGAAATCCTTCAAACAAGTGATCCAAGCGGAAGGGGATTCAGAACATATTAAGGAGAGTAATGTGAACCAAATGGCTGATCATTTGTCTAAAAAGAATATGGAAAAGTTGAAAAGGTGTAAAGTATGGCGTAGAAAACCATACATCAATTTGAACTTCATAGAAGAAGATGTTATTTTTACTAAAGATGGTGAGGTGATTCAGTTAATTAAAGAAGATGAAATAAAAAATGTGAACCTTATGGGGAAATCACTGGTTTGCAAGATTTTTGGAAAAGACATTAAGCCGCAGGAAGTTTCTTGGGAACTCGGAAGACAGTGGGCTCAATTTGACAATTTCCATTTCACAACACTAGGGAAGGGGTGGTTCCTGTGCTCGTTCAAAACAATCGAAGCCATGGAAGGACTACTGATGGGAGGACCATGGTTCGTGAAGGACCATATCATTGGAATGGAAAAATGGTCACCGGAGTTCTCACCGTTATCTATGGAAGGTCTTAGATCTCCTATTTGGATGTGAATGCCGCAGTTACCATTACAATGCTGGGATGACAACATTATAGCAAGGATAGCAGCTGCAGTTGGCAAACCTTTAATGTTGGATGGCAACATGTTCAGTTGGGGAAGAAGGGAATTCACAAGGGTCTGCATCCGAATTAAGCTTGACCAGAAGCTACCAGCTGGAGTGTGGGTAGAAAGCATGGGAGGAAGATTTTATCAGAAATTTAAGTTTAAAAGAATTTTGAATTTTTGTTTTAACTGTGGTAAAATCGGTCATGTGAGGGAGGAATGTATGAAAGTTGATTCTGTTGAAGACAGGAATTCCTCTAAGGATTCAAAGAAACTCAATACAGAGGAAGAAAAGAAAAGCTATGGTCCTTGGGTGCTGGTGAACAATAGGAGAAGAAAGTATAATGCAGTTTATAACAAGGATATGGACATGAAAAATGTTGAGAAGAAGAATCAGAATAATAATGTTCGGAACATTAAGTCGAAGGATGCAAATTTGGAAAGATTAAAGAATTCAAGCAACCTCCGGAACGAAAATACTCCAGCAACTCAACCTTATGTAAATCAATTATTTGAAGAAGGCGAAATTATTGAGGGAACTGTGGATGTATCTGAAGGGAAAAAAATTGATCTTGAAAATCAAGAGTAAGAAAGTTTGGAAGGTAGCATAAAAGAAGTTTCATAAGGGAAGACTGAAAACAGGGCTGAGCTTGAGGTGAAGGTTTCAAAAAACCCATTTGAAATTATGGGAGAAGTTGATCAAGAAAAAAAAAGTAATATCAATGACAGAAAAGGTAGAAACACATGCTGTAAACAATAAGGAAGCCTTGGAAACAAAACAACATAATGTCAAAGAGCAGGTGGAAAACAGTTTGGTGACAATTAAGATGTCTAGTGGCAAAACAAAACTTGCTAAAGAAATGAAAATGCTTGGACCCATCAAAGGGAAACATAGAACAAGAAAAGGTGAGGGAGGAGATGTAAAGGCAGGGAGCTTAAACCCAAAACCTATTTAAATGTCTTCAATGTTAGTATGGCATTGTAGGGGAGGCAAAAAGAAGGCTGCCTCCCACTACTTAAGAAACATGATTGTTGAAAATGATCTTTTTTTCATTGGTTTGTTAGAAACAAAAAAGGAAAATTTGGGCTGTAATGATGTTAGAAGGATGGTGGGGAGTGAATGGGATTTCCACCATGTTGCGGCGTCTGGAAAGTCTAGAGGCATCCTTATTCTATGGAAACATAGAATTGCATCTTTCAAGGTAACTGTAACTTCCAAACAGTGTATTATGGATGAACTTATTACTCCCAAAGGCAAGATAGTTAAAGTGTGCATTATTTATGGTAACAAAAACTTGTATGAAAGAAGGAAACTTTGGGAAATGATTGAAGATCATTTGAATTGTGAAGATCCTTGTTTAGTGGAGGTGATTTCAATTGCCTTGTTAACAGCAGTGAGAAAATTGGGGGAAAAAGTTTTGTATTCTCCTAAGGCCCAC
>NW_021585411.1:37804-115447 GCF_001605985.2 Dendrobium catenatum
GGAAAAAGTTTTGTATTCTCCTAAGGCCCACAAGAAATGAAGGAATTCATGACCAACAATGACTACCATGACATTGGATTCTATGGACCCAACTATACTTGGTGTAATAACAAAGATGGCCTTGCTAGAATATGGGAAAGGTTAGATAGAATTTGGTTAAATTCTAAAGCTATCATGGATTTTCCTAACGCAATTATCAAGCATCTCCCAAGAATATCTTCGGACCATTGTCCTGTTCTTCTATAGCTTGCAGATAAAGCAAGGAATTACAACAAAGAATTCAGGTTTGAGAATATATGGTGCTCGTATGAAGCAGCTAAAGGTATCATAACCAAATTATAGAGGAAAAAAACTATGGAAATGCTAATATTCTTCATAGGAAAATTAAAAGGTCTCCTAAGAACCTTTTTTATTGGAGTAAAAATAAGTTGAAGGAGTTGAACATGAGAAACAAGGTGCTTAAGCAGGAAATTTTGGAGTTCCAAAACAGAGAAGCTGCTGCTGGAGGCTCGAGCCAGGGAGATCTATTTCTACTGAGAAGCAAAGTTGCGGAATTTAATGCAACCCTGGCTAGAATTACAACTTGGTGGAGACAAAGGTCTAAATGCTAGTGGATGGATGAAGGCGAGAAAAACACAAGATATTATCACACTTATGCTTCAGCCAAGAAGAAGAGCAATCAAATTCTGCAAATTGCTTGGAAGGATGGATCATTGGTTTCAAATCATGAAAACATCAATAATATTATGGAGAATTTCTTCAAAACAAAATGGTGCAAGCGCAGCTGTGATTCGAAGAATTGGCCGAATTTCAAAAGTTATTATTGCATACAGGTTAATATGAGGAAAATTCTGGAAGCAGAATTCACTATTGAGGAGTTGAAGTTAACACTCAAGAATATAGGCAATAATAAATCTCCTGGAGCTAACGGTGCAAATGCCTATTTTTTCAAAAATTATTGGAGCATTGTGGAACAAACTACATGGAATGTTGTTAACAACTTTTTCAAAATAGAGGAAATTCCAGAGCAATGGAAGGAAACGGTGGTTGTGCTAATTCCAAAAATACAGAATGCTAAAGAATGTTCCAAGTTCAGGCCAATATGCGTATGCCAAACAATTTTCAAGATGCTTGCTGGTATGATTCTAAATAGATTCAAAAATTGTCTTCCGGTAGTCATTTCTAAGTTCCAGGGAGCATTTGTACTGGGCAGGAGTATTTCAGACAACTGCCTTATTACACAAGAGATTGTTTGTAAGATTAGATCATCTATTGCTAAGCCAGGTTATTTCCTTCTTAAACTCGATATGGAGCAAGCGTTCAACTGTATGTGATGGGAAACACTTGATCAGGTCTCAAAGTTGACAGGTTTTCCAGATAGATTAATCCTTCTAATTCTCCAATGTGTTTCAAACCCGAAATTCTCTGTTGTAATTAATGGTAAAAGAACTAAATGGATAAATGCTTAATGTGGATTCAAGCAGGGGTGTCCGCTGTCGCCAAGCCTGTTCATTTTATGCTTGGATCTTCTATTTAAAGCTCTTAATGAACGTAAGGTGCAGTTGGGGATGAGACTAGCATCGAATATAGAGAAGATCACACATTTAATATTTGTAGACGATGTCTTAGTGACTGCTAAGGCTTACAACAGGAATGCAAAGATGCTGAAGAAAATCTTCAAATGTTATTGCAGTTGGACGAGCCAGGTGATCAACTCACAGAAATCCATGGTTCTTTACGACAAAATTGTCTCCAAAAAGAAAAGAAGCAAGTTAAATATAATTATGGGATGTAAGGAAGTCAAAGAATTATTCTACTTGGGTATTAAACTGGTCTCAGAAGAATGAAAGCTGAAGACTAAAATAGCACCATTGAGAAAGCAATGTGTAGACTTAATTCTTGGGGAGCTAGATGTCTTTCTATGGATGGAAGAATTCTTCTCATTAAAACTGCCTATTCAAGCATGATTACTTATCAGGTAGCACACTCCCTCATTCCTAAAAGAATTTTATTAAAAGTTGACAAACTCTGCAGGAACTTCTTGTGGCATAAAGAGACTGGGAAATAAGGTTTGCATTATATTGCTTTGGAAACTCTATGCATACCTACCAGCTTAGGGGGTTTTGGCATACATGGAGCTGTGGCAAGTTAGGGTCCTTTAAGATCGATAATGGTGTGGATGTTTTTACAGAACAAGAATTCCCTTCTCCATAAAATCCTCTTCAAAAACTTTGGAGCCAAAATGTGGGATGAAAGCGCAAAGAGAGGTGCATCTACTGCTTGGAAAATTATTAAAGAGGGCATTGATTATCTGAAACCAATTGTTAGATGGCAGGTTAACAATGGTAATAGTATCAATATCAATGCTGATAATTGGATATTAGATAGAAGCCTCAAGAGATGGCCGGCAACATGTAATACGGTGGACATTGACGACAAGAAGGTTTCTTTTCTTATGGATGAAGATGGTAATAGAAATTCAGAAAAACTAACTGAATTCTTTTTTGGAGATATGGTAAAGATCATACAACAAATGGAGAAGGGGGCGAATAATATAGAGGATAGAATGGAGCTTGTTCATACCAATACAGGTAAAACTATATCAACATTATGTGCTGAAGCTATCAATTTTCAAAGAGATAGTAACTATAATAAGTATAATTGGCTGAAGAAGTTAAAATTGGACCAGAAAGTATTCCTATTCTGGTGGAGAGTGTTGAATGGTGCTTTACCAATGAAGGAGTGGTTAAGTTACAGAAGATTGGCTAATTCTAATGATTGTCTGAGAGGTTGTCATGAGAATGAAGACACAGAACATGTTATCATAAAATGCAGCATGCTGAAGGTATTATTACAAAAATTAAGAAGCTGCGGGTTCAATGTTCCTGCATTTCAAAATCTGGATGAATGTACTACTGCACTAAAACAGGCAGCTGATAAGGGTCTTGTGAAGATCTATGCTTTTGCAGTTTACCATAGTTGGAGATCAAGGAATATGGTCAAGCACGATAATTCTGAAATTCTTATAGCATATGCTGTTGCAGAAATTATTTCATATACTTCGCACCATCAGTCAAATCCAATTGAAAAGACCTGGAACACCAACCAGCCAATGCTGTCTAAATCTTGGTGTCCCCCTCCCCACGGTTGGATTAAACTGAATGTTGATGATGCTCTATCTGTTAAAAACATGGCGGGTATAGCTGTTGTTCTAAGAGATTGCAAAGGTAGAATGTTATGTGCATATGGTAGAAAGTTAATTCATTGGGACATTGCCTATTTGGAACTCAAAGCTATTCTTTCTTTTGAAAACTACATTCAAAATTGGTTTTGTGAATATAATGGAATAATCATTGAAGGAGACAATGTGAATATCATGAAGATGCTCCAAGATACTATGAACTTGAAGACTAACAAAGGTACCAAACCGGACCTATCATTCTTACAATTTTTCAATAACGTCATTTTCCTTTTTGATCATACCGATTGTAATAAGACGACTGATTTTTGTGCCAATTTTGCTTTGTTAGGATTTTTTTTTTTTTGGATTCTTATATTGAAACTGACCTTCCTACAAGTTTCTTGTACTTGTTTAGGAAGGACAGCCCTTTGTAAGCTCTTTTTTCCATCTTTAATGCTAATTACATCTTCTATTAAAAAAAAATAGTCACCCTAGAAAAATACCAAAAACATAAAATCTTTGAAATATAAAATAAGATAAAGGTTCCTTACAGCGAGACGAGCAAATATCTCAATTAGGCCAACTGATAAAAGTTGCACTGTGACCTTCAAATCTTGGTTTCCTCTTTTCTCTTTCCTTTCTTAAAAACTCAGGCCATTTCTTTATTGTTGAATTAAAGAGGTGAAAATGGATTTAAATAAAAATATTATAATGCTTTTAGATATTTTAATATAATATTAATATAATATTTAATTTAATTAATTCTTTAATATAAAATCAAATAAATCATTTTAGGAATTCGAAAATTATAAAATATATGAAGAAATAAATCATTTTATTTAAAACATATTAATTAAATTATTTACAAAATGGGCACCTAACGGTCCCAAAATTCTCACCTTTACTGACAGGTGTCAATTCCTTAAGGATTTTCATTGGTGTCCAAAAATTATGAAAAAAAATCATGAAAGTAAAATACTATAATAACAAAACTATGGCTAAGACGGTTTATGATTTAGAGTAATAATGACTTAAAAAATTTTTGACAAAGTCAAAATAAAGGTTATTACAACAAACTACCTTTGCCTAGCACACTGGCTAGGCAGTGAGACATATTGTATCCGAACTAAAGTTATTACTCAGTTCAAGGAATCTGATCCAATATGGGCATTGGTGGTCACTGATTCAACTAGTTCATGACAAGACCACATTCGTAATAAAATTTGTACTCTATTGGAAGATTTCAGCTCCAACTCTCCTCAAGAGCTCCCTGCCACCCTCTCATCTTTATGAAACATTAAGCATCAAATTGATTTGCTTCGTAATGCTACATTGACACTTTGATCTATGCAGCAACTACCACCAAATATGAATTTTTCCTGGTGATAAATGGAAAATAGCTTTGTAAAACTCCATTCAGACTCTATGAGTGGAGAGTCATTCCATTTGGTTTATACAACGTGTCTTCCACCTTTATGAGAATGATGCAAGATATGATAAAATTGGTTTAGGGAAAATTATGCATCTCATACTTTGATGATATTTTAATTTATAGTGACAATTTTTGCAACACAGAGACCATCTCAAATAGCACTTTAAATTATAATGGGAGCATAAACTGTTTCTCAACCTCACAAAAATGTGACTTTGCTACCACCCAAGTTCAATTCCACAATTTTGTTGTATCCAAGGAAGCCATCCAGATGAATCCGGAGAAAATTGCAAACATCCTCAATATGCCCAACCTGAATTCCTTCTTTGAAGTTCATATATTTTATGGATTAGTGAATTTTTATCGCAAGATCATTAAGTGATTTTGTATTCTTATGTGTCATATTACATACTACTTAAAATCTAAAACCTTTCACTGGGGTGTTAGACCTCAAAAAGGTTTTAAGTCTATTAAGAAGGCTTTGACATCCACCCTTGTTATTTCCATTCCAAATTTTAATATACTTTTCACTATTGAAACTAGCACTTCTTATATAGGCATTAGACCTGTGTTGTCCAAAGGAAGGCCAGTTGCATATTTAAGTCCAAAGCTTTGCTCATCCTGACAATGGTGGTCACCCTATGAATAAGAATTTTACTCAATTGTTTGTGCTCTTAAATAGTGGGAACATTTTTTATTGCATCAGGAGTTCATCATTTGTATTGATAACAGAGAACTTCAATTCATTAATATTCAAAAACATGTTAACTGCATACATGCATGCTGGGTCACCTTCCTCCAAATGATTTCTTTCTTCTGAAGCACCGATCTGACCAGCACAATACCATTGTTGATTCTCTTAGTAGAAATATGATTCTTCTAACCCAACTAAAAACCAAATTTTAAGGTTTGACTTATCATAAGGAGCTTTATGCAACTGATCCTAACTTTGCAGAAATCTAGAATCACTACCAGCTCCAGGGAAATTTTTTTGGTTTCACTATTCAGTATGGCTATCTTTTTTTAAACAACTTTCTTTCTATTCCTTTGTCATCTTGGCAACAACATTTACTTCGTCAGACCCATTCTGGAGGACTCACAGCTCATGCCAGCCAAGAGATATTACTATTTTCTTACAATCTCATTTTTGTTGGCCTTGCCTCCATTATGATGTATATTATTTTGTCGACTATTGTTATGTCTGCCAAGGTTACAAGGGGGGTTCTCAAAACATAGATATTTATTTTCCATTGCCAATTCCTGACTCCAATTAGGAAGATCTTAGCTTAGAATTCATCCTCAGTCTACCCCAAACAAAATGAGGTGACGACCCAATCATGGTTGTCATCGATCGCTTTCAAAATGGCACACTTCCTATCATGAAAGAAAACATCAAATGCACTTCACATTGCCCTTTTTTTCATCAAGTCATTCGGCTATATCGGGTACCTTGAAGCCTAACCTCTGACAGAAATGTCAAATTCATAAACCACTTTTAGCATGAATTATATATACGGTAGGGCACCAATTTGTGCCTTAGTTCAACTGATCATCTTCAGTTCACTGGAAAAATTGAAGTTGTCAATCGTACCTATAGAAACATGCTTTGATGTTTGGTTCAAGACTATCCAAAGTAGTGGGAAGAGATGTTAAGCTCAGCCAAATTCACTTACAACTATATGGTAAACTATTTCACAAGTAAGTTTCCTTTTAGCAATGTCTAGACTAAACTACCTAATCGTGCATTAGATGTTGTTGTATGTGCGAAGTACAAATCTGAGACTACTTCAACTTTTTCACTAATAATTGCTCTCAAATACTAAAAGAAGTTTTCCAACAGCTCATCAAGGCCAATCAATCATATAAGACAGCTGCAGACATTCACCGAACATAGAAACTATTCCATGAGGTGATCTCATCATGGTTCAAATGCGTCATGAACATTTTCCCACGGGGCACAAACACAAAACTTAAATACCGAATGATTGGCCCTATTTCGATCATTTCTAAAATCAATGACAATGCATATATTATGGATTTTCCACCTGATAATCATTTGTCCCCTACTTTCAACATTTCAGATATTTGGCCTTAACACCGTCCCGATGACTCTCCAATTATAATCAGTTAGTTGGAGTCAAGCTCTTCTAATGTCGGAGGACTGATGCATCACATATTAGGCTCCAACGTAGTATTATATTAGTTGCTCATTCTTCGCTCACTTCATAATATTTTTGTTCTTATAGTAGTATTAATATGTTTCATTGGTTGCTACATAAATATTAAATATAGAAAACTATATGATAGGAAAATAAAACTATAGGAAATATACATATAGGAAACAACTGTTGAGATGGAGGCAATTTTAGATATCATCGAATAGACATCTCTTTGTTATGTGGAAAAGTTTTCCCTTTTTTTATTTTTCCTTTGAATTTCTCTTGTTTCAGGTATCCTTTAGGAGGTTCTTGCTACTGTTGCCAGTCTATGGGTTGCATCAACATTGATGATGTACTAATAAAAATTAGAAGAAATATCATAATACTCCGAAATCTAATTTTTTCTGAATTTTTGTGATGATGTGGCTAACTATAAACTATTGGCAAATAAGTTGTAATTACATCCAACATAACCATGAAAAAGAGTTTGTAAGCTTCATTGCCATGCTCTGTCTGTATGGATTCATAATAATTCATGATAAAGCATCTTGGTAATTCATTTTTGTTTAAAAACCATACACGAATAAATGTATAAATTATTCCTAGATATTTTCAGTGTCTATTTGTCATAAAAGGTTTTCAAACATTCATTTTAGTGCCTCAAATAGCTAAATTTGAACAAAATTGGCCTTATAGCTTACTTACTCATTTCTTTAGATGAACATTGATGGGAAAAAGCTTTATAAGTGGGAATTATGAACTTTTAGGGTTGATTTCTCCACTCAATATCATATAAAAATAATGAGATTGGCCCTAAAAGACAAAAATATCCTAATGAATAGCTTTCTCGACCAATTGTTGTCCAAAGAATTATCAAAGTTGGTGATATGATCAAATTAGTCTAATTTTGGTGAGTTGAGGTATAAAATTGATATTTATAAAAGTCTAAGGGTATAATGAACATATTTATAAATCTAATGATCATTTTGATCTATTTATAACACACACTTCCTCAAATAGTCAAATGTGTAGTCTTGTCACATATAAAAAAGTTTTAAGGCACCATATAGCTTACTCTTGTCCTTCTAAATACCTTATCAATTCCTTATATCTCCTTGCATTTTTATACATGTTAATTATTCCATAGTTAAAAAAGAAATTAAGCTGGAATACATATTTGTAGAAAGAAAGTACAATTTTTTTAATTTCTCATTGAAGTTTTGAGATAGACTGAGTCAAAACCTCATGATGCTGACATTTTCAAAATTCGATTTGGATGGCCCTGAATATGAGTTTAAGAGGTCTAAATCTAAATAGTTTAGAATAGATATATAAACTATTTATTATTTTAAGAGCAAATTAAAAACCATAGACCATTGTCGAGCAACTCAAAAAAAAAAAAATATTAGAGATTTGATTTTAATCTATTAACTTTTATACACACAAATGAGCTCTTGGAAATAGGTAGCTTTATATTTTGTTTTTCATTTTTTTATTTTTTTAATTGGTATCAATATGTGTTAAAGAAGAGAATGTAAGAGAAATAAGGGAAAGGAATAAGGAATACTTTGTTGTATATTATTTGATCATAATATAATTCTACTTATAGGATTTTACAATTAGTGAAAAAAAAAAATTAAAAATTTGTAAAATAAAGCATATGTGTTTCCTACTAAATCATGACAAAACTGAATGGCATAAATGAGGAAAATTCTAGGGACGGTGGAGTGTCATGCTCGTGATCCAAGAGACCTTTCCATGGCTAAGTATTATTCATGCCTTATTTGATGCTTTCCTAGGCATTAACCTACTCTCACATGCCGCCAAGGTGGTTGCAATTCCTAATGGGAATTTGACCTATGTGTGGGGATTAATGGTTGGAATTTATTAAAGAGACCACTCCATTTTGATTTATAAACATCCAAAAATATTTGGAGATCTAGCCAGCCCTCTGTCAAGATATGAATAATTTATTGAATGATGGAATTTATAAAATTCATGAATCCACATTTTACAATTTTTATTTAGTCCAAATGGTATAATAAAGTTTGAGAAATACTAATAGTATGTTTTATTGTCATAATAATAAACCATAGGAGTTTTAATAATTTCATGTTCTTCTTTGGGTAATTTGAGTCAAATTAAGTTATTGATTTCATTGGCCAATGGTCTAAGTTTTTCTTTTGCACCACGCCTTACTATTACATTTTACTATCGCTTTTCCAGGTTAAAAAGATTACTCCATGTATAAGTATAAGAAACCAAAGGTGGATCTTTTGTTAGATACTGCCAAATTAGAACTAATATAGGCTTCTATGATTTTTTATTCTCTCTTGTTGAAGCAAAGTGCTTTTTCGAGGCTTCCATTTAGGTATTTAGGAATTTTAAAATTACATTAATGTATTCTTGATAAGGTGCATGCATGAATTAAGTGCTAGACTCAAAATTAAGGTGATATTTGATTAAGTATGATCCAAATAGATGAGTCTTTCTACCAATATTTGGTATATTTCTTGATATACTAGAGCATTTGTGTTGACTTTACTCAATTTAATATTAGGACATATTGGTGTGTCTAGACTTCATTTTTTGAGAGAAGTTAATTCTTCAAATAAAAAATTAAGTCTTCACATTCAAATAATTTAACTCCATTTCAAAGTTTAAATCAAATTCATCACAATGCTTTGCCATATTAATCAAATCAATGACATCAAAATAATCACCTGATAATAAGCCCAGATTATCTTTAGATCATGTGGTCAATTACTTATAAATCACCAAATAATTCTCAGTGATATGATCATGCAAATGCCAAATTACCCCTTAATAATTGACATTAAAATATTTATAACCTATGTCACTAGATATGTCATCATGTGGAAATTGGCCTTTAAAGATTCCTAAAATCCATAAAGCATGATCATTATCATTAGCATGATATATTGAACCCTTGGGGGACCTTGGTTGACCATAGTTGACCATAAAGCCACATAAGCCCTAAAACCCTAAAACCTTCTGAAACTGAATTTTACTTAAACTTCAACATAGCTCAGTCAAACCAAATTCTGAAACCCCTTTTAACATACTGTTACTATCATTTGGGATGCATTGAGCCTAAATGCAACCCATGGTCAACCTTGTTTGACCAAAATGCCCTTCAGGCCTTTAAACCTACATTTCAATCATGGATACCCCACCAATCCATGTGATCACCTCTAATAATTTCAAAATAACCTTTGGAAAACATTGAACCTAAACCCTACCCTTAGTCAACCTTGACTGACTAAGTCAACCTAGATTGCAAAAAGGGCTGTATAAGCACTCAAAAAATATTTTGAACCAAAGGACCTAGCCAAATCTTAGGACCACCTCCAATAAGTCCAAAATATCATTTTGTATTGATTGGACCCAACCTTGACCCTTGGTTAACCTTGGTTGCCCAAGTCAACCATGGTTGACCAAAAACTCATATAAATTATTAAAAAATTGAAAACCAATGAATTTGACTAAATCAATGCACCAAACTAATGGGGACTATCCATTGGGTCATTATGAGTCTTCCAAAAAATGTTTCAGCCCTTAGGCCCGCTTAATTTAGCTATATGGGTTGAATCAAGTGCACCTAAAGGGTTTTTCTTAATTCCAAACCCAATCCTCATGGAATTAAATTCTATACTATTGTAGTAGTTATCCCTTGACCCTATGCATATGTCACATCAAGCCTAACCCATGGTTTAACCCAAGTTAAGTAAATGTGTTGAACCAAACCCTCTAAAACAAAAATTCTTGTGCCCAATGCCAACCTAGCCTAAATTGGACCACACCAACTCTTGAATTATGTTTTAAATCTTTAGTACACATGCCATAGCTTGCCCATGATTTCTAGGTTGCTATTGTGGCAATATTCTTCAAAACAACCACTCTCTAATCATTGCTTCAAGCATAACTTCTCCAATGACCCACCATGTGTATTCAAACTCTCTTGAATCTTCCCTTGGCTCTTATTTGTCTGTCCAAAATTAAAATGGTGTTGGCCTTTACTTAGGTAACAAGATATTGGCCATTGAACAAAATTTCTCTCTTTCTCTATCTATTATAGATACCCCAAAATTTTCTAAAGAAAGGGTTAATAGCAACTTCCTATATTCCTTCATAGAAAATACAAAAAGAACATGTTTTTGTAGTCATGACAGAACGGACAGGTAGGTAGAGAGAATGGCGTAGGGGTCATAACATAAAACATTTATGCCTTGGGAGCATAACACAGAGTGAACGACCAAGATGAGGTATTTATTTATAACATTTAAATATGATGTTTTCTCTTACTAAAAATACTCACCACAATCATATGTCATTAATTTACTTTCAGGCTTAACTACTATTAGCACTAGAGTGCCGTATTGAGCTCCCTTGATTTATATATAATTTACATCATCTTAGACTTGACTACATCAGACACCTACTGTTCATTCGGCTAGACCATCATATTCTTACTGCTTTGGTTAAGATATGATATACTGCAACAAATATGTTCTACTTGACTATTGGCAAGATGACCATAATTTTACAGGATGTTCAGCTATTTTTGGGGATTCAAGTGGATGGTCCAATAATTAAAGGGCATATTGTTATTGGGTTAGGACTGCTTTTTTCACACCCCAGTTTGGCTCAGCCTTTAACATTCAAATTGGAGTATAATAGAGAAGGACTTCAACATACCCAACTCCACACTTAATAATAGGAAGTATGTACTATATCTTACTGAACATCAAACATACTTAAAACAAATACAAAACTATACTAATACTTTTAAAACTTACTTGCATACCAAAAAATTTATAAAACTATCCTTTAGATCACCTCTAAGATCTCTTTGTACACCAAAACATATTTACACAAAAAATGAACGATCACCTCTTTCTAGCCTAGTGCCCAATGCGCTCCTTTCCCTTACCTGCAGTATAACCACTGCTAATGAGCTATGGCTCAATGAAATACACAAGCCATGCATAAGAATTAATAATAATATTTTAACCATTTAGAAAGGCATACCATTCGTGACTAAATAACAACATGGTTAGAGCACCATTCACATGGATCACAAGAATACATAACAGTTCTTTTCATCTTGCTAATTATTCAACATCCTTTTAACCTGTCATATGAGGTCTATAAGCTTTTGCACCATTTCAATTTTCCAATTCAATGTTGGGTCTTGCTTCCCAACTTTTAGAATTGAAACTGTTCTCTCAACTCAGGGTTGGTTCAAAATTCCCAACTTTTAGACTTGAGAGTATAGGCTTACCTCAACAGGTCTTTCGCCTTTACTTGTGCGGGCTTATCCCCCAACATATGGCTTAAATCACTTTCTTAATAGCAATCCTTTTTAGTCCTCACGACATATGCTAGTATATACAATACTTTATGAATAATTATAGTCAAGCATAAACTGAAATAAATTGAATAAAACTAAAATAAATGCTATCAACCATAATAAATTTGAATAAATATGAATTGCAGTTAAAGAAAAAATTTATTAATTTCTATAGAATTGTTAGGTATCTCACTTCGTTTCTAGAATAGTTGGGTAAACTGATTCACCTAAAGTATTCTGATTCTTTCTCCTTTTGTATACCACTATTAGAACGTTAACTTGCTACAGTAATTCCTCAATTATATAATTTATGATTCCTTCAAAGTTATTATAATCTTTTTCACAAGCGAACTACTACGTTTATAGCAAAAATATGCTCTACTCATTTGTAGGAGGTCAAGTGCAGAATGCGGCCTCGATGCAAGAAGCAATAAATGATGGTTTGAGATAGTTGACAAGGCTTATTGATTAGTGTATATTAACTATAACAAATTGATACAATAGAGCATCATCCACCACCTATTAAGAAGACACACAGACGTCGGACCCATATAGAGGGGTCGAGGAAATCAATTTCAGATGCACCTATAAGAAATGAAGGCACTGAAGTTCGTGTTGACAACATCCAGCCACCAAGGCATTTCATGTACGTCGACTCTAGAGCTCATCGCTTACCATCAACCTATGAGGTGGGTGGACCTTCAATGGATTGTGGAGTCGATCCATACGGTGCAAGACCATATTCAAGTTATTTTACTTCGGTCGGTGCATACTTTCATACTCCCAGCACAACCCAGGATGTCAGCTAGTGAGAATAGTTTGACCTGTACACCTCATATATTATGTAAATTAATGATTGGATTGGTTCATTGAGTTTATTAGCATCTCTAACGCAGCAAGATTTTCTTTTACAACAAAAACATCTAGATGCAGGAATACTAGAGGAAGATAATAATGATGGGGCAAATATACAACTGAGAGCTCGATAACCACCTACCAGATATACCCATGGCACTGACGCCCTTCCATGCCGAAGATGAGACTACTTTGCATTTATGTATATTATATTCATATGGTTTCTATGAAAATCATATAACTCTATCTTATAATATATTTAATTTTCTATAATTATGCTTCTAGTGATAATTTACATAATTTTTTGGTTAATATAACATATATTAACATTTAATATATGCCTTGGACAGAGAAAACATTTTAACACCTAAAAGGTATGATAATCAAGAATAGCTAACCTTCTTTAATATAACATAAACTATTTGTATCATATAAACTATGTTAATAGAACTGCAAGTGATAAAGAAAGGACTATATAATGCTATTTCTTCTCCATTAAGGTATTAGATATAATAAGCAAGATAATGAAAATACAATAGAAGATTTATATTTGTTAAGAAACACAAGTAGATGTGCTTGGAGCAGAGTTTGAGTTGGATAGAACTTGACAAGAAACTCAAACTCATATTAAAAGTCTTGTCAGTCCTTATCATTCAAAAAATGTCTCGGCTTGCTTTCAAGTAATAGCTCATTCATTAGATAGTTATAGGAATCTAATATGAACTTGTTATAAGTGTTATTTATGATATAAAATAACATGATCGATGTCAAGGTTGTTGCAGCCAATATCTGGCTCAACACTTTTACGTGGATAGCTTATCTGTAAGAAATGAGGACTTAGAAGATGCCTAGTTTTTTTTTTTAGAACCTTATCTGAACTTATTAAAAACTGATGATATTTAGAAAATATCCCGTCTTATAAAGTTTTACCCTTATTAATTCATGATGCACATGCCAAAGAACATTATCCCCATCTTTTGTCCATTTATGTATGCAATACCTAAATATCTCATTTGCATTTGCCTTTTGCTCCAACAGTCTATTACTGGTTCGTTCTATACAAGCATGCATTTTTTTGCATGCATCATCATACCTTTCTTTATTGGGGATGCCTCAAATCTTCTTCATAGATGACCAATACATTTTGAAGCTCTAAACTCAAATCTTCATATAAATTCAGATCATTCTTAACCACTCACAAATCTTAATATAAATTAAAGAAATTTTAAAAAAGTTTTAATTAGTGATTAATTTAAATTAATTCAAAATAATTTTTTGATTAATTTACTTAATAATGTATAAAGAAATTATTAATTAACTTAAAAATTTATTTTTAACTCAGTTATAATTTAATAAACTTGCTAATTAATTAGTCATTATTTTTCCTCAAGTAATTTTGTCATTAATAATTAATTGTGGATTTCATATATATTAATTAATTTTCATATCTTAAATTATTTATGTAAAATACACAAATTAATTATCTTTCTATTATATTGTATAATAATTAATATAATAATATTTTTTAAATTAATAAATTATTATTTAATTATAAATTAGTTTGTACATAATTTATAAATTTCTTTTTAAATTTAATTAATATCTTAGTGAACAATATTAATCTGTTACATTAATCTAAAAATATTAAAAAAATTAAAATTAGATTAAACAATAGAAAATAAAATCAATCCACTAATAAATTAATATATAAAATAAATAAATCTCCTAACCTATTTATGCACAATTGATTTGACTTGCCCATGTCAATTAGCATTTATTTAACCATCAACGAGCATTATTCGGGCATCGACGAGGAGAGAGGAAAAAATGCCAAACTATTAAATGTAGACATAAAAATTCTCCAAACAGTTTAAAAATTTCTTAAATTTGTGAAGAATATGCCAAACTATTTAATACTTTAAAATTTCTCTATGGCGAATCCATTTGATTTATAATTTTGTTTTAAATTTTCTCCCCTTATGCTCCAACTATTAATTTTAATTATCCATATGCTCCCTTTTTTATTTTTTTTTATTTTCACAGGTAAAGCTTAACGGGCAATATGAATTTTATGGAGGTCTTTGCTTAATCCTCCTTAGCCATCCGCGTACAGACAAAGGTCGGACCTCTTACACTTCAGTGACTCTAGAAGTCAACCTTATTCCCTGCAGTTGGCAATCCCATCTGACAACTATCCCATGCCTTGAGCCATAAGAGATTCTCCCCAAAATAAACCTCTAAGCCGCAGTCAGACTCCGAAAAGTCTACGCTACAACAAGAAATTTTAGCTCATCGGAATTCTTGGTCGTTATGGCTACGGTGGGCTTGTCCAGATGGAAGTCACTGGGAATATGGAAGACTTCAAATTTATGGAGGAGCTTTTTAAGTGAAGAACTGAGAAGTGATCTATGAATCCATTTATTCCCTAATCTTTTTCATCATGCCATTGTAGTCTTTGCCAGTGAAGAAAGTATACACCTTTTTGCTATCACAAAGAAAAATAAAAAGCTATTTCAGGACTTTCCACTTAACTTGCACACAATTCTTATTAAAGGTACCACTTGCTTATAATGCTTGTGCTTCTTGGGAAATTCAAAGAGGTAGGGCTAAGAGGCTTGAGAATGGGAAGGACGATCTTAAGTTTCTTTCTAGGAAAATAAATGTTAGGAAAAATCACAATTTCATTATAGAATGATTTCTAGGGACATTTATTGATCTTACTAGTATTGTCAAGGCAGCTATTCATTACTATAAGGGTTTTTTTTATTTTCAAGAATGATGGTGATGTGACTCCTCTAGTTTGTGGGAAGGTTCCAAAACACCTCATTTTTGCTATAACTGTCCCAGTTATAGAAAGAGGAAACTAAAACTATGATTTTCTCTTTCTCTAGATCAATTTCTTATGGTCTGGATTGTTATACCTTTAATTTTATACTTCTTATTAGGAGGTGGTTGGGAGTCATATTTGCAAAATTGTGAGATAATTCTTCCTCAAAAGTTTCTTATTTAAAAAACAAATCTAATGGGATTTTTCTTATACAAAAAAAAAAATACAAATAATTTTTAAATTATAGTCCCATTTCCCCATGAAACAGCTCTAAAAATATTTTTTCAAAGAAGGCAAGCTTAAACTCATTCATGCCTTATATCCTTCATCCTAGTCAAGCATGTTTCATTGAGAAAAAAACCACACAATGTTAACTTGGCTAAGAAAATTCTTGATGACATCAAAAAACACAAAAACATGGCTTCTTTTATGCCAAACCTGACATCTTTAAATTTTTTGATATTGTCTCTAGAGAATTTGTTCTTATCATAATGCAGCAAAATGGTTTCCCACCAATGTTCATTAGTTGGAGTAAAGCTTGTATTGAGAATGTGTATTATTCAATAAGTATCAATTGGATTTCAGAAGGATTCTTCCCTTCTTCTTTTGGATTAAGTAAAAGTTTTCCTCCATACGTTGTATTGGAATGAAAGATCTTTCTAATCTCTTTGACAGGGAAATTAATTCTCACAACATCTCTACTACACATATTGGCTTTCATATTGCCTACCTCATGTATTTTGACGACCTTCTTGTCTCTGAAAAGGCTAGTAACTAAAACTTGCAAGCTTTAATAGACATACTTAATCACTTTAGTCATCTTTCTGGGTTAGAAAAAACACTTCTACAAGTTCTATTATTTACTTGAACAACACTAACAATCAAATACCTCTCAACCAAGTGTTAAATATCCGAAGTGCTAATAAAAATTTACCTTTTTTGGTATACCCATGTCCATTAAAAGACTTCTCATTCAATATTTCTCTCCCCTCATGGATAAAGCCTTCACTCTTCTTGATGGATGGAATGCAAAGTCTCTCTCTTTTTATATGAGATTATAGTATCTTAAATTCATTATCTACAACAGTGGATCAGAGGTGCTCTATTACCTAAAAATTGTCATAAATTGTTAAACAAAGTTGGCTCTAGATTCTTGGACTATGGTGACATTTCACTTCAAATTCAGCTAGTTTCTTTGTCCAATATTATAAACTAAGAGAAGGTGGAGATCTTAGCCTTCCTGCTTTTGCTGCCCTTATTTTTGCTGATAAGTGCTCTCTACTTTGGAGATGTTGGGATGGTCAAAGTCTTCTTTCTTGTTGGTGGAATGCGAAGCACTCTATGGTTAAAGGCTCTAAATTTTGGGAAGTTTTAAAATTCTTGCAGGATCCATTAAACCGTATATTATGTTTCTTGATAAAGATGAATGAAAGTATTCTTTTATTTGGGACTTCTTGTGTGAAGGGAGAAGTTTATTTGAAATCTTATATTGGTCCATCCTGTTATTTGGTTTCAATAGTCTTACTCTCTTCTCTTTCATTTTGAATGGTTCAGGATGCAATCCAGGGATCCTTTCTATTATGATTTTTTATACTATACCTATGGTGCAGTTTAGTAATAACAAGGAAGCTGATACATATTATGGTGTGGGTCTCTGAATCCCAACTTGAATTGCTTCATGTAAGCTTACTATGCTAATAATGTTATAGTCTCTTGGTGGAAATTTACATGCCATAAAAGATGTTCTCTTAGGATGTGGTATGTGGGAGTGCTCTTTTTGCTCTTTGAGCCCATATAATATTTAACATTTTTTTAATGTGATTTCACTTATGCTATCCTTTGCAATATTCTTCTAATTTCTTTCTCTTTTCTCCAAAGATTAAGATGCTCTAGATTTTTCAATTTGTTAAAGATATGCAACATGATTCTCTATCTTCAAAACTCTGATCTCTTTTGTCTAAATGCTGATTATATACTTCATTAAGAGGGAAAGAAATGAACAAATATTTTGGCAAAACATCAATTGCATATCCACTGTTACAAATAATATCAAAAGGGCCACTAATGTGAAAACAAGATGTTGGGAGCTTCATTTTTGCAATTTTTGCCATGTTGGGAAATGATGATTGGGAATTGTCCTTTTCACCATAGCCGAAGCCTGTGGATGGCCTTTTTGGCAACCAGGGCTCTAGGTTTTGACACTCAAAATGATTAAGCATTGGACAGTTTTGTCCCGCTTGAGCCTATAGTTGGTGTTCTTCTCTTATTATTTATGTAACTTTTCATCTTTTTGGGGTTATGCCTTGCTTGTTTTTGCAATAGCTCCAATTCTTACTTTCATTATATACTGAGTTTTATTTTTTTTTCTCTTGTAAAATTTCTTCATATTAAATGAATAGTCTTTGCCCATAATTTATGCCTAAAAAAATTAACTTATTTTCTTCATACCTTCTTCATATACCAGCACATGAAACTAAAAGAGGAGAGGCTGGCTTTTCATTTTTTTTTAATTTGGTTTAACAAGAATGTTCAGGAAGCTGAAAATAGCTTTGTTGGGATCTTTCAACATATGCTTTTCGTTAGGAATTACATTGGTAATGAATGATTAACATATTTCAAAATATGCAGCACCCTGTCACCTCCACAAAGGTATACTCTTGTATTTTAACTAAATTTTGTTGCCTGAATATCCTTTTGATATGAGAAAATGTTTTTTTACATTTGACATATGATCAGAATTTATTCACTTTTGGAATTTTCATGTATTAATTTTATTAATTTGAAATTTATACGTACTAAAATACATCTAAATTAAAAAAATTTCAATTTTAAATTTTCTTGTAATTTGGTAAATTTTCTTTACCAATATAGATTCATAAATTGATCTCCACTTTAATTTGAAGTTTACATGAATCAAGGGGTTAATACTCCTAAGCATTTTACTTGAATGCATAGCAATCAACATAGTTGTGAGCACATAAAAATCATTTTAAATTATTAGTATGTTGACTTTATAAATTTAAGAATAATGTGTGCTAAATGGATAGCATCAATTTTGTTATACATTGTTTGCTTGCATGATTTTTTTCATGTATCTACTATTGCATTGATATGCATATGAATTTTGAAATTTAGCCACATTAAATGCTAGTACAGATTTCTTTGTGTTACATGTGAGGGACATTCAGTATATATCACATTGGTGGTATTGACACTTTCTGACTTCAAGTGAGATTCCTCTCTCAACTATATGAGTACAAGTATATATGTATCTAGCCAGTCATAGCCCCAACTACAAAGTGTTTCTTATGCTCCATAAATTTTCTTTTTAATAAATAAATGAGGTAAAATACAGTAGATAAGATTACTTCTACTTTTACATCATTGCATAGGTTCATAGGATAGAAGACTTAGACACCTAAAATACAATTCACCTTACACTGCTTCTCCAAAAAACCAGAGATCAAGGAGATCAATCCACTCCGGAGAATAGTTGTCATCTCTGTATTCTAGCTCTGATGCCAATGGACTAGCATCTTATCCTACAGTCAAAGCATAAGTCTACCTGAAGCAGAAAATAAGTTGTTTTGT
Source organism: Dendrobium catenatum (assembly GCF_001605985.2). NCBI lineage: Eukaryota > Viridiplantae > Streptophyta > Magnoliopsida > Asparagales > Orchidaceae > Dendrobium > Dendrobium catenatum. The sequence continues at coordinate 57,224 of NW_021585411.1, forward strand.
TATTTGAGATGACCTTCCTTGGCTTATTTCTCATCACACAATCTTATAATTAAAGACCAGAAAGTTCATGCATGGAAAGAGGTCCTTGTATACTAGATGGGGTCAATATTGCTTAAAATTCTATTTCTTGATATATTTTTTACTCTTGGAATAAGAACATGAGCTGCTAGATGACATGTGCATTTGCTAAAGTTTTAATGTAATCAAATGGAGTGCTGGTGGCTGTATGCTGCCTTAATGTTACAGTTTAAAGATATCTATATTTTTTTAATTCTCCTTTGTTTCCTTTTAAAAATTAGGTATTGTATTGTATATGTTGTCCAAATTTGGTCGGCTGCTATAAAAAGAGTCTAGACTGAAGTAATTGTAAATGATGATTAAACACTCATTTCATATTAATAAAAATTCAAATTAATAAATTATTATTGCAAAAAATATCTTCCAAATGATGCCTATCACACCTTGTCATCTAATATCAAACTTCTTGTTCATTGGCTTTTGATTCTATGGTTCCAGCAGTGCTGCGAGCTTATTTTGTTTAATGATTTAATAAGGAAAGTTATGATTGCTAAACAAATTTTTGGGGACAAATGATTTCTTGATAGGTCTAACAGAAACCTTAAGGAGGTGGAGAAACAGTGATGAACTGTTTTAGGTTATATAAGTTTATCAAGCTATATTTAAATGTACATAAATTTATAGCGGTGTCTTGAACAAAGCAATATATGTCCCTATAAAAGATGTAAATCAAATGTGTTTTTTTTTTTATATGATAATAAATTTTGTGACATCTTCTAATGACCTATTATATATTTAATTTGAAGTTGATTATTTCCCAACATAGTAAAGATGGAGAATATTTCTGATAACATATAGATCTTGATCACTTGGATGATTAGCTCACTTCTGATAACATATAGAGATTGTAACATATAAAGTCTTGATGTTATTATTATTGCTATTATAGACATTAATATGAAATTTTCATAAAAATAAAATAAAATTTATAACTCTATATTTTACTCAACTTTATCACATTAAATCAGATAAATTCTAATAGAAGAACATTGAACAATTGATAAAATTTTTTATAGTAGATATATTTTAAGCACCAAAGTACAAATGACCAAAGATTGTTGATGTTCTAATGTTAAAGTTCTTTTATAACCATACTTGAAGTAGATGGAGGCAACTAGCTATATGATACATTTATGCCAGATCTAGAAGACTAACTCATATGGCTACCAATAAGGATCATCCGCTTCAGTTGGGTCGCTACCTCCTCTAACTAAGTAGACTAGGGGCACAATAGCTCAAGATGATGGAAATAATGAGATCTTTATCAGACTCATAATCATTCCCTTATCACTCAATTTAAGTCTATGGTGATAAATTTCAAAACCCTAACCATCCTAAAACTTCAGTTTCCAAAACTTGAAGTTTTGCTCTATATGCTAGGTACCTACTGCTTATATAATAGCTAGCCTTAATTAAAAGTTCTTTCTTGATATCGAGGAAGGTAATTAATTATAATGGCTTTGCACCTATGAGAAAATATACCTCATATCATAATATCCTCCCAAAATGAGAACGAAATCTCTAGGTACTATCTTATTAAAATATAGCATGCCTTCTAAAACTTTATCATGGAAGATCAATCTTGTTAAAACTTTTTCTATTGATAAAATGGAGTAAGAAGAGGTTAGGGCATGAATTTTTAGAGTCAATAATAATATTTTAAAACTACCACACACAATATCAACAATGCTTTCACAATCTAAATACATGTTACATACAAATTAACAATCACTTAAAGTATTTTTATTCCCACTTATAATCATAATACAACAAAAAGATCAATATTCCTTATATGATGGTCTCTAGCTTTTCATTTTCGAGAACAAAAAAAAAAAAACAAAGAAATTAACATTTTCAAACCACTATCCAACCCTCAAAAGATAATGCTTGCCTTTATATAAACCATTACAAGTATCTCGACAATCATGCAACCATGCATTTAGTTATGAGAAAATAATTAGGGAAAAGCATATCCAGATCTATGAACATTGACAAGCTTTGAATTCAAGCATGATTTAATGCTAATTTACTAATATAAGAAGCAAGTTTCATATTAAAAAATAATGAAAGTGGCTTGATTCTACTACATCATCAAAGTCATGAAAAAATACATTATTAGATGATAAGCTCTTTCCAATCTAAATCATGTTAGGAAAATCGCGACAATAAAAAGCATAGGATATTATCTTTAATCGTAAATCTAATAATCCTTTCTTAACAAGTAACTACTCAAAAATCATGTAGTTTTATGTACTCTTTTATAATGTCAATCTAAAATCTTAATGATCATGATCAAGTTCATTCACTGCTCCCAAGCTGTAAGAAAAAAAAGCAAGTGTAAATAAATTTACATTTAAATTAATAATAAAAGAAATTGATAGACTTGCATAAATTATTTAACATGAACAAACTTTAGTTGATTTAAGATAAGTTTATTTAGACAACATGACCAATTTTATAATACTATAATTATACACATGTATGATATTTATAAAAAAAAATTTTCTAGTTCAACATTAATATTGAATAGAAAAAAATATATATATATCAACACTGTTTCAGGGTGGCTATAGCATAGTTTATGTAACATATGCAATTATAATATAATACAACAATTTTTAAAGCTTTGAATTTGAAGTGGTTAAAAATGCTAAGATTAATTTGATCTTACCAACAATTCTAGAAACCACTGCAAGCTAAATGCTATCATATTTTCATTTTATTAGCAGTAACATTTAACAGATATCATAACCTTAAATATATGCACTTGTGCCAGATATAAGATTTAATGAGTCTTCGCAGTCCATTATACTCTTATTTTGTATATTTAATATATTTATACTCATGATCAATGCTTAATATTATTGTGTCAATTATTGCCCATATTTGTCATTTGATTTATAAGCAAGATTCCAAATGTCTTTTTTTGTTATCTAATTTAGTACAGAATGTTGGCCATTAAAAAGAAGCATAATATTAAGTTAAGCTTTGCAGAGATGATGATGCTTATATGGATGAATAACTTTACTTTTGTAGACAAGATATGAAATGAGCATATACGTGAAAAGGTTGGAGTAGCTCCAATTGAAAAAAAAAGATTAGAGAGAGTCACCTTAGATGGCTTGGTCACATAAAATGATGACCTTCCGATGACCTGATTTGGAGAGTAGATATATATTAGATTTGGCTTATGTTGAGAAAGGGAGAGGTAGACCTAAAATGACTTGGTTAGAAATTATTAGAATGACATTTTTTACGATATTTAAATGAGAATTTAACTCTTAACAAAACACAATAGAGGTAATAATTCCTTTAGCAGACCCCACTTACTGGATAAATGCTTGATGTTGTTGTTGTATTCTAAGTGTATTTCTTAGATGAAGTTATTACAATTGTATATCTACCCCATTGTAAGATTTGTGCCTGCCTAAAAAAAGAGGGATACTAGGGAGGAATATAAAAATGGGATATTACAGGGAAAAATACCATTCCCACATATGTATAACATTTTTTTTCATTATATATAGGCCTACAATTCATCAAAGGATTTATGAATTAATAAAACTTTTATCATTTACATAATAATGTACAACTATACAAGATATACATTGTAAGTTTCTTCCCTTGTAAAGTTCAAAATACTAGTCAAGCTTAAAACTAATCAAACAATTTTCTAAGTTTATCTCACCTTAGAGAAGCTAATCTTTTTCATCAACCAAATTGCTTAATCCCGCTTGATTGCTTAGATTTTCTTAAGCTTTTTAACTTAAGTGAGCTTCAGCCCAACCTAACATACCCTAAAAAAGATGCTACTTTAAATGCAATTCGAAGACCAAAAAAGATCCAAAAAGAAAGAGGGAGGAGGAAAGAAATCAAATAAGAAAATATAAAAGGCCTTACCAGATAGGAGCTAACCTTAGAGATAAGCTAATTCTTATCTTATTTATTCCTTCTTGTTTTTTTACTTCTTAATTGAATGATTTTCTAATAGCACATCAATTTTATTTCCATGCCAACTCTCTCACTAAAATATTGGCCTAATCAATAAAAAAGAAGATAATTAGTACCAAAGCATGTGTTATAGGCTTTTAGGTTGCTAGAATTAAATCAGAATTAAAAATTTTAAAAAGATTTGATGTAGCACTAGGTATGATTTAAATGAATGAATTAAGAGCTTCCATGTTTTGGAATAAGAGGAATAATAATTAAAACATTAGCTACTAAATGATATTAGAAAACAAAAAGAGAGGTGACTCCGTTCAGGCCAAATCACAAACTAAAAGCTAAGATCCCAAAACATTTAGAATTTTAACATATACAGATTAAGTTGATTTCCAATATCATCCCCAAGTTAAAATTGAGATTAGAAAGCATAGAAAATCAAATTCATATCCTATGTTTACTAATTATAGGTAGATAGCTTTTCATGACTCCTTATGCTTGAATCGCAACCTACAAGAAAAGAAGATTAGGAGAAATTTGAAAAGGAAAAAAAGTTCACCCTCGTCATGGGACGGTGTTGAGTCGCCATTGAATGGTGGAAGGTTGCTCTTAAATGGCTTCGGGCAAGGTAAAGATGATAGGATCCAAGTATTCCTCGATGGAAATATTTATTTCTGTGTTGACATCAAAGAAAGGCTGTCAGAGGATGTCGATGAGACCTTGTTCACTGTAGATAAAATCAGAGTTACGATCAGGATCAGCCATGCATCAATATCGTATGTTCGAAGTGTTGTAGATAACGTCCTTTGTTCTCCTTAAGGATTTCCCTTGAGAGAAAGAATTTTCTCTCAAGAATTCTAGAATTGAAGAAGGGTGAGCTGTGGCCGGCCAAAGGTAAGAGCTTGGAAAAGTAATTTGTTTAGATTTTAAGAGGAAGGATGTCGGGAAATTTGGGAATATTTTGCCCTATTAAATAAGGACAAGGGGTGAGAGGGAGGGGCGGGTAAGAGGGAGGGTGGGGTTTTGAATTCTTCCCAAAGAGAGAGGTTGGCAATTTGGAAAGAAATCAAATGGGGTAATAAAGGGTTGTTGGTGGCATAGAAAGAGAGAGAGAGAGAGAGAGAGAGAGAGAGAGGGGCCGACAGTTTCAATTGGGGAAAGGCAAACAAGGGTTGCTTGTTTTGGAATTGGGAATTTGGAAAGATTTAATTAAAAATAATTAAATTTAAATTCAAATAGGATTTAATTTTAGAAACTTTCCTAAAATAGAATTTATATTTTAGGAAAGAAATTCAAATTCAAATTCAAATAGATTTGAATTGTGAATTAATTGGGTTACCCAACACATAGGCTGGTAGGAAGGATTTAATTACAAACATTAATGGGGAAATTCAAGAAGGGGAGGCGGTTACGGTTAGGTAGAAGCTAGTTTTGTGAGATGAAAACAGCCACAAACCCTAACTCTTCCATGGTTGGTGGGCGATCTGCTTCCCTCTCCAATGGATTTCTCTCCGAAACCTCTCAAGCACTCACAAGAACTCAGTTTACAGAAATTTGATTATAATCCTTTCATTTATTCATTAAACTCAAAAGAAATGTAAGAGGGTTATATATAGCCTCATACAATGAACGAGAAAAATAAAAGATGACTTAGCCCTTAGGGGTTACACATGACAAACCCTTAAGTAAGGAGTGAAAAGGAAAATACAACTAAAATAACATAAGATATATATAATAATATATATATATATATATATATATATAATATATATATATATATATATAGTATATATATATATATATATGAGGACTCAAAAATAGATCGGCGTGACCATGGTCATAGATCGACAACCACGCCTCTTAAATACTTTCCATGATTTGATGTCCCCATCATTCTCCTAGGGTGGGAAAAAGCTCGAATCCATCGAGTAAGTGTCTCGGGTGCTTTCATGGATCTCCAATGATTCAGGGTCAATATATTGTAGCTCTGTGTGATCTAACCATATGGCTTTTGACTGAGGTTTGCCTCTCCACCTAATAAAATATCTCCTACGTCCATCTTATCTTGTGTAAATGATATCATCACTAAGAATCGTGTCAACCTTTTCTTCCATAGGTATTTTGGGAATATTTGGAAGAGGAGGTAGGTTTGGGTTCTCACAAGGTGGGGTCACACAAGGCTGCTGTAGAAGTGGATTTGGTGGGTTAAAATCAGGACCTTCATATGATACTAGAGCTTCTATGTTAAAGGAGAGATTGATATTGAATTCTGCAAGCATATCTACTACATAAGCATTATAATTGATTTTCTTAATTATTTTGAATGGCCCTACCCTCTTTACGTGTAACTTCTTAATCATTCCTTGTGGGAACCGTTTTAGATGAATCCTCACCTTCACAAAGTCAACAACATCAAAAGTTTTAAATTTTCATTTAAGATCAGCTAAAAGTTTATCATCATTATTGCTCTTTTCAATTTGGCGTGCAATCTCTTAATAAAGTTCATGCATATGGTATGCAAATGAGTATACAGACTCATAAATCATATACCTAGAATACATGGGTATGAGATCTAGCGGTTGTCTAGGTTTGAACGCATAAATAATTTTAGAGGAACTTAGGTCAGTGGTATGGTTCACAGAATTATTATAGGCAAACTCAACTATGAGGAGTACAGAATTCCAATACTTAATATGCTCACTTACCAGGGATCATAAAAAATTTTCTATGCTCCTTTTGACTACCTCTATTTGACCATCAGTTTGTGGATGAAAGGCTATGGATAATTGCAATTTAGTGTCAATTTTCATCCAAAGGGTTTTCCAAAAATACTTGGTGAACTTGACATCCCTTTCTAATACAATAGTTTTGGGTAAACCATGTAATCAGATGACCTCATGGAGTAAAGTTTAGCAACGTGGGAGGCATCGAATGTCTTGGAGGAGGGTAAGAAATGGGCCAGCGAGGTCTCTAGTGTGGAGTTCCTAAATAATAAATTCCCTAAGGGAGGTGCTAGGGATGCAAAGCATCTGGGATTTAAAAAGATAACCATCATCAAAAAGAAAATTGCCATGAGGTGTATTCTATAAGTGCCCTGGAGAGAATAAGTCTCCTTAACGTTAAGGCATTCTAAATAGTTCCTTATGATTTGATCAAATCCCATGACTTCAGCACTCATCTCAGTGGTAGTCATCATACGATGACTGAGAGCCTCAACAGTTTTATTTTTAACTCCCGTCTTGTGTCTAAGATTATATGTGTACTCCTGATGGAATTCAACACATCAACCCTGATGTGCGTTCAACTTTTTTTGGGAGTTGATATATCGTAGAGCGTCATGATCTATGAAAATAATGAACTCTTGTGAGAGCAAGTAGTGTCGCTAATAAGGAAGAGATTGATTCACTACAAAGAACTCCTTATCATATGTGAAATAATACTGTCGAATGTTATTTAGCTTTTGACTGAAATAAGCTATAGGGTGACTTTCTTGGGATAGAACTCCTCAAATTTTGACCCTCGAAGCATCACAAGTCACTTCGAAAACTTTAGAGAAATCAGGAAGTCTCATCACTGGGATTTACACCATTCTCTTTTTTAATCTCATCAAAGGCTTTAGTGGCAACCGAGGTCAAGTGGAAATCACCTTTCTTAAGACACTCGATGATTGGAGATACAATGGTGTTAAAGTTTCAAATAAATATCCTATAGAAGGTGGCTAGTCCAAGGAAGCTATGAATTTTTTGGATGTTCTGAGGAACTAACCATTCTACAATGGCCCTCACCTTCTCAGGGTCTTTAGAGACCCCTTAGACTGAAATAATAAAGCCCAGAAATATAACATGATCTATAAAGAAGGTATATTTCTTGGGGTTGGCATAAAGTTCTTTCTTTTTAAAGACCTTATAAACTTACTTTAAGTAGTTCAAGTGCTGACTCTCTGACTTACTATAAATAAGAATATCGTCAAAGTAGATGACGAAAAACATTCCCTTAAAAGGGTGTAGTAATTGAGTTATTATACTCATGAAAGTACTCAAGGCATTACTCAACCCAAAAGGTATGTCTTACCACTCATAGAGATCGTCCTTGGTCTTAAAGGAAGTTTTCCACTCATCACCAGGTCAGATCAGGATCTGGTGGTATCCACACTTAAGATTTATCTTGGAAAATAGAGTGGCACCAGGTCATCATATCAAGCATATCATCTAAACTCAGGATAGGGAAATGATATTTGATGATGATCTTATTGATAGCATGATTATTAACACACATTCACCAGGATTCATCCTTCTTAGGAGTAAGAAAAGCTGGCACAGTACAAAGACTAAGGCTTTCTTTGATAAATCCTCATTGTAGTAAATTATCCACCTACTTCTAGAGTGAAGCATGTTTCATGGGGTTCATGCGATAATGCGTCAGGTTAGGAAGAGAGGCTCCAGGGTCAAAATCTATGGCATGTTGAATGTATATAAGGGGGCATAACAGATTCAAAAGATCATCAGGGAAGACATCAACAAACTGACCAAGAATATTTTGGACTTTTAGAGGGATTGCCTTGATAGACTCAGTGGAAGTCTCACAACTGACTAAGGTGTATAGGGGTCTCTCTCTCTCTCTTTCTCTCTCTCTCTCTCTCTCTCTCTCTCACTCACTCACTCACTCACATCACTCTCTCTTTCTCATCTCTCTCTCTACTCTCCTCTCAAAACTAATGTATATTGAGGATGACATTTTTTTTAAGGTGGGAAGATTATAATAGCTCAAATATTTGAAATAAATTTATTTTAGAAACATAAGAAAATTTTAAGTTGAGTGCTAGGCATTGATTCGGTAAGTGTTGCAACGTTAGGACATGAACATTATATATACTGTCTCACCCTATTGACTCCCTCACTTGGTTGCTTGGCCATACTAGGATGCATATAGATTCAAATTCTCTCAAGTTTAAATTTTTTTGCAATTTGATCATTTTTCATTACCAATATAGATTAGCGTACATGAATTAAGGTGTTAATATTCCTAATCATTATACTTGAATGCATAAAAATCAACATGGTTGTGAGCACGCAAAGATCATTTTAAATGATTAGTGTTCATAGATTTTATAAATTTTGGAATAATGCATGCTAAATGGATAACATCATTTTTTGCAGACATTGTTTGCTTGCATGATTGTTTTCATGCATCAAGTATTGCATTGATATGCATATGAATTGACATTTCACCACCTTAAATTATATATATTATATATTGTTTTAATTATACATATTACTTGACTACTACATGGCTTGTGATGAATATAAGATGCTTAGTTGGACTATTTCAATGAATGTTAGTAGTTTCACATAATCCAATGTCTCTTTTTTTGTCCCATGTTTGCAAATATTTTATTTTATCCTATTATCACTTTCATTTACACATGGGTAATTAGAAATTCAAAATGTTATCAAACATACATTGTTTTCTTTTTCTAAAAGTTAATGTTTAACCTAACATTGTCCAATCCTTTTACAATTCAAAATCTTCAATACTAATCCTAGAAGGAAAATCAAATATGAGAATTATTGGGCATCTTATAAAGCTTCATATGGGACAGTGAGGAAGGAATGGTGTAAAAATTATCAAGGTAGCTTTTCTCAAGTTCTCAACAAAAAATTTAAAAGGTCTCTAAACTCATTGTTCTATTGGAGCAAGGCAAAACACAAGGAGCTTAATAAATTGAAAGATGATCTCGTCAATAAAATCACAGATCTTCAATGTAAAGAGGCTTCCTTAGGGAGTCTATCAGAGCAAGAACACTAGAATCTCAAAGCTAAAGTGATGGAACTAAATGCTACCATGGCAAGACTCAATATGTGGAGGAAGCAAAGGGCAAAAGTGAAATGGTTAAGTGAAGGGGATGGAAATTCTAAGTTCTTTCATTCTTATGCTAGTGCTAGAAGGAATTCTAACAAGATAATTAAAGTCAAAGATGAAGATGGATTGTTGGTGGAAGATCAATGCCAAATGGAGGGAGTCTTTCTCCGGGTTTTTTCAAAAGAAGTGGGAAGCTAGAAGGAGAAATCTGGAAGGGTGGCCAACAAAAACAAATACCTTGAACTCTTGGGACAGAAACTTGTTTGAAGCTGAATTATCCATGAATGAAGTAGAATCAGTAATTCAGCAGCTGGGAGGAAATACTTCACCGGGTAATGATGGGATTTCTCATAATTTAATAAAAGTTTATTGGGAAATTATTAAAGAATATTTTTGGAAAGATGTTAGCTTCTTTTTTAGCCATGGAGAGCTTGATAAGGAATGGAAAGAAACGCTTATAGTTCTTATCCCCAAGGTTTCTAATCCCATTCATCCTTCTAATTATAGACCGATAAGTCTATGCAACACGGTTTATAATGTGGCGGCAAGGATACTTCTGAATAGACTAAATTTGGTCATTCCTAAACTCATTTCTATGGAGCAAGAAGCATTCATTAAGGGGAGATCTTTATCCGATCATATTTTGGTGGCACAAGAAGTTTTTCATAAGCTACGGCTCTCTAAAACTTCTAAAGGTCTTTCCTCTTTCAAAGTAGACATGGAGCAAGCTTATGATTCCATATCTTGGTCTTCTCTAAAGAAAGTGTTGGAGTACTTTAACTTTCCTCCTAAAACTTCTAAACTAATCATGGAGTGTGTAGAAGATCCCAAATTCTATACTATCATCAATGGCAATTGTTCAAGTTGGATCCAAGCTAGAAGCAGATTTCGGCAAGGATGTCCATTATCTCCCATCCTTTTTGTTCTATGCTCTCAACTTCTCTCAAATGCATTTCATCAAAGCTCATGTGGTATCAAGGTAAATTCGGAAGGTCCTAGAATTTCCCATTTATTATGTGCTGACGATGTGATCTTGTTTTCCAAAGCTAATAGGCAAGAGGTGTTGGAAGTGAAGAAAATCCTTCACAATTTTTATGAATGGACTGAGTAGAGAATAAATTATGAGAACTCCATGAGTATGTTCAGGAAACATGTGAAGAGAAGAAATAAGAGAAGTGTTTCAAGAATTATGGACTTTAAACATGTGAAAGAATTCAATAATCTCAATTTGAGGATGGCTTTGAGAAGCCTTAGAAGAGATGATTTCCAATTCAACATTGACAATGCCTTAAGGAAGCTTAATCAATGGGGGAGCAAAAGCTTATCACTACTCAGTTAAAGTATATTGGTAAATTCAGTTTTACTAGCTCTTCCAACCTATTATGCAACTCATTCTTTAATGCCCAAAAAGCTGCTAGTAGAATTTGACATATTATGTAAAAATTTCATTTGGAATAAAAATAATGGCTCAATGCACTACAAGAAAATAGGTAATTAGCGACCAACAAAATTGGTCGCTAAAAATGTTAATTTGGACGCTAAAGCAAATAGCGACCAAAAATATTTGGGTCGCTGATTTGTCACAGTAGCCTCGTCGCTGAGGCTTTTAGCGACCAAAAAATTTTTTAGGTTGCTAAATTAGCGACCACTAATTAGTATTGGTCGCTAAAATTAGACTTATTAGCGACCATTTTTTTTAGACGCTAATCATATTTATTTGGATGCTATTTAATAATTTTAATAATTAATTTTATTTATTACATTTTCCCTTTAGCAACCAAAATAAAAATTGGTCGCAAAATGATCAACTAATAAATCACATACCCCTATAATTTCATAAAGCTTTGAAATATATTTTTAGATATAAAAGTTATGACATTTAGTAAAAAAAATATTATCCAATTATTATACCTTGGCTATAACAATTAAGATCAATCCATTACTCCTTTATATTGCAACTAGTTAGAAAATTTTCATAATAGAGAAATAACACATTTTTTTAACTTGAGGTAACAATAATAAAAAGCATATATCACTAGTAAAAAAATAAGTTTTCTGCTGTATTTGCATTCGCTACAAAGGCTTTAGCAAAGGTTTCATGAATGCAGCTTCAGGAAGGCTACAACAATGCTTTTAGGAAGTGTTATAATCAATGCTAAAGGATAACACAAATTAAAAAATATATATAATGCAAAAAACTATTACATCAAAAATAATTTTCTTTACATTTTTCATTCTTCCATTCAACAAAAGAACAAATTTAAAAGAAACAATAAAAACTAGTAGTAAGCCCGCTGTTCAAGTGAATATAGTTAATCTAATATATTTTTACACAAAATTGACTTGAATTCAAGCTAAAAATAAAACAATATTTTTCTTCAAGACCTCCTGTAGCAACTCTTCCTCTAGCTGATGAAATATCAAGACTTGCGGCGCTTAGATACTTCAAAATTAAAAATTGCCCCAATCTGATCCTCTCGGAAGGCATCAAGAAGTGCAGACAACTAATAATTGCCATCTCATACTCAACAATCTCAATATAAGTGAACCATCGGTGTTGCTAATGGAGATGGAGGATAGCTAATGGAGATTCGGTGGATGCTTTTGAAGATACATGGATTCTGGTCAAATGTATAAACATATGGCCTGCATTTGTTATCCCGTTTGAAGGCAGCACGGTTCGTGTAAAAGAGTTCATTCAGGATGCTCAATGGAATGATCAAGAGCTGAGTAAATAATTTGGTAGGGACCTTATTAATTTGATCAATCATGATGACTACATGGAACTGACAAATCAAAAGTTTGGAAAGACAATCCCAGGCCTAATCAGCAAATCTGCTACTTATGAGATGGTGAACGATTTAAACTGGAATTGGATCATAAAGGCGAAATTGAATGCACGGGTGGAGGTATTATGGTGGAGAATGAATAGAAATGCTATTCCCTCACTCCAATTTCAATGCTATAGAAGACTAATCCAGAATTCTAACTGTCCAAGAGGATGTGAAGCAATAGAAGATGTGGAGCACATAATTTGCAACTGCAGAAAATTGAGGGAGATAATCCAGCATTTAAACAATTGGGGATTCAACATTCCTATGTTTTAGAGAAAGGAGCATATTAATTGGAATGAATCCAATATTGTGAAGAAAGGAATGATGATAAATTTGTATTGTAACACACTGTTTCTAGCTTGGAAAAGTAGAAACAAATTCATCCATGATGGGGTTGAAGACAATTCCAGTTTTTTAGCTTCAAATGCTATTTGTCAAACATCAAATTCTCATAACTTTATTCAATACAACTTGGGCTTTTTGGATGTTAATCAGTCGTTACGACTGTCTAAAGCTTGGCATCCTCCTCCACTTAATTGGCTAAAGGTTAATGTAGATGCTTCACTACTTTCTTCGTACAAAGCAGGAATTGGTGTTGTCTTCCGAGATAGCAATGGAAGGTTCCTTTTTGATTATGGAAAATCTCTTTTTTATTGGGACATAGCTCAATTGGAATTGCTTGCTATTCAATCTCTAAAGGATGAGATAAAGGATTGGATGTTCAAATACAAGGGCATTATCATAGAAGGAGACAATTCAAACATCATCTCTTACTTTAAAAAAGCTTGAAAAACAGGGAAGTTCAAGGATGAGGGTATGGAATTTCTTTCAAACTTTAACTTCATCATTTTTAATTGTATTAGTAGATATTGGAATATGTTAGCAAATTTATGTGCTAACTATGCACTATTTAGTAGCTTTGATTGGGTGGATTGTTCTGAGAATAAGGTTCCTCCTTCTTTTTTCAATATGTTGAAGGAGGAATCTAGCCTATAGTTGCTTCTTTTTTTTAAGTAATTCATAAGCTTTGGCTTTCTTTAAAAAAAAAAAAAACTACTTGTTGGGTGTTTCTAACGAGAAAGATTCATGATGGTAATAATGGAGACATATATTATGATATTATCATTAATACAATGTATGAACTTATGCCTTATCCAGGTAAACTATATATAATAATAATTTCATCAATTAATAAATTATTAATTAATAATAAATTACTTTGTATATAATTTATAATTTTTTAAAAATTTAATTTATATCTTAATGAATAATATTAATATGTTATTTTAATCTAAAAATATATAAATATTTAAAATTAGAATAAACCAATTTTTTATCTATCCTACTTTTAATTGATGGAGGAGCTTTTTAATTATAGAAGTGATATATGAAGCCATTTATTCCCTTAATCTTTTACATTCTGCCATTGTTGCCTTTGTCACAGAAGAAAGTATACACCCTTTTGCTGTCACAAAGAAAAATAAAAACCTGTTCTAGGACTTTCCTCTTGATTGGCACACAATTCTTTTTAAAGGTACTAATTGCTTATAATGCTTGTGCTTCCTGGGAAATTCAAAGAGGTAGGGCCAAGTGGCTTGAGAATGGGAAGGAAGATCTTAAGTTTCTTTCTAGGAAAATCATTATATGGAAAAAATCACAATTGCATTACAGAATGATTTCTAGGGATATTTATTGATCTTACTAGTATTGTCGAGGCAACTATTCATCACTATAAGGGTGTTTTAATTTTCAAGAATGATGGTGATGTCACCCCTCTAATATATGACAAGGTTCCAAAACACCTAATTTTTGCTTTAATTGCCCTAGTTACAGAATGAGGAAACTAAAACTATGATTTACTCTTTCTCTAGATTGGTTTATTGTGGTCTGGATGGTTATACCTTTAATTTTATGCTTCTTAATAGGAGGTGGTTGGGAGTCATATTTGCAAAACTGTCAAATAATTCTTCCTCAAAAGTTACTTGCTTAAAAAGCATAGCCAGTGAGATTTTTCTTATACCAAAAAACTAAAATGCAAATAATTTTTCAAACTATAGGCCCATTTCACCATGCAACACCTCTAAAATTATTTCAAAAGTAGGCAAGCTTAAACTCTTGACAAAAGAACCACACAATGTTAAATTGACTAAGAAAATTCTTGATGACTTCAAAAACCCAAGAAAAATGGTTTCTTTTATGCCAAACCTGATATCTTTAAAGTTTTTTATATTGTATCTAGAGAATTTGTTCTTATTATAATGCAGCAAAATGGGTTCCCACCAATGTTCATTAGTTGGTTTAAAGATTGTATTGAGAATGTCTATTATTCAATATGTATCAATTGGAATCATAATGCTTCTTCTCTTCTTCATTTGGATTAAGTCAATGTTTTCCTCCATACATTATATTGGAATGAAAGATCTTTCTAATCTCTTTGATAGGTAAATTAATTCTCACAACATCTCTACTGCTCATATTGGCTTTCATATTGCCTACCTCATGTATTTTGACAACCTTCTTGTCTTTGGAAAGGCTAGTAACTAAAACTTACAAGCTTTAAAAGACATACTTAATCACTTTAAACATCTTTCTGGGTTAGATAGAATACTTCTAAGAGTTCCATAATTTTATTGAACAACACTGCCAATCAAATACATCTCAACCAAGTGTTAAATATCACAAGACCTAATATAAAAATTACTTACTTTGGGATACCCATGTCCATTAAAAGACTCCTCATTCAATATTTTTCTCCCCTTATGGACAAAGCCTTCACTCTTCTTGATGGATGGAAAGCAAAGTGTCTCTCTTTTGCTTGGAGATTATAGTATCTTAAGTTTATTATCTGAAATAGTGGATCAGAGATTCTATATTACCTAAAAGTTGTCATAAATTGTTAAACAAAGTTTGATCTAGATTCATGTACTATGGTGACATTTCACTATCAAATGCTGCTAGTTTATTGGTGCAATATTATAAACCTAGAGAACGTGGAAGTCTTAGTCTTCCTACTTTTGCTGCATATGTTTTGCTGATAAGTGCTCTCTGCTTTGAAGACGTTTGGATGGTCAAAGTCTCCTTTCTTGTTAGTGGATGCAAAACACTATGGTTAATGGCTCTAAAAATTGGACCGTTTTAAAATTCTTGCAGGATCCATTAAACCTTATATTAAGTACATTATTAAAGATGAGGGAAAGTTTTCTTTTATTTTGGATTTGTTGTGTGAAGGTAAAAGTTTATTTGAAATCTTATCTGGGTCCATCCTGTTATTTTATTTCAATAGTCTTACTCCCTTCTCTTTCATTATTAATGGTTTGGGGTGCAATCTTGGGATCCTCTCTATTGTGATTTTTTATACTATACCTATGATGCAGTTTAGCAATAACTTTGAAGCTGATACATTTCTGTTAATTCCTTAATTGTTGATTTGTTAATATTAAAGGTCATATCAAGAATGTTCTCCCCTCTCTTATTCTTTGGTTTTTACGGTTTGAAAGGAATAATTCTTGCTTAATGGTGCAGGTATGGATCATAATAGAATTATTCAAAATGTTAAAGATAAGATTAGGGATATTTTCTTGGTTAAAGTACTCTCGGTTAAGAATATCAAAATTCATCTTATTAATGTAGTTGCCTTTGGGATTAATCTTGTTGTGTAGGTTTGTCTGATGCCTCCCAAGAGAGTTTCTTGGCTGAAACCTCCTACCAAATTCTTTAAGGTTAATGTGGAGACTATTGATGGCTTGTGGCAGAATCATTAGAGATTCTAATGGTAACTACATTGTGAATTTTAGTGGCCCTTGTTTTAATTGTGATGTTAATATTACTATCTCGGTTCCTATCAATTATGGTTTAAAGTTATTCTTTTCTATTGATTACATTAATCTTATTATGGAGGTTTCTACTTCCTTCTGCTATGAATCTATTATTTTTAGGAATGACAAGATGTGCAATCCTGAGCTTTTTTACATGACAAGGGATGTTATGAATTGGTTGAACATGCTTAATGTGAATTTTTCTATTATTAATGGTGAGGGGAATGCTTGTGCTAAGGCCATTACAGGTGGGGCAGAGGGTTGGTTTCCATTACCGATATCAATTATTTTAATCTCTCGCAGCATGTTAGGGGTCTCTTCAACTTAGATAAAATTGGGGTTCCTTATCTTATTCCCTAAGGTGGATGCTTGTTGGTTGTGGTCTTGTTTTTTTCTTTTTAGTTACCCTTGGTTGGTTGGGCCCTCTGTTTATTATTGTGGTTTTTTTATTTGCCTCGCCTTCTTTCATTTTTGTACTGTGGTTTGGGTGTGATTGATTTCCGTAAATTTTTTTTAGCATTGTGGTGGTAGTTAACCAAGAATTGTAGTCTGCTTCCTTTCGTTTCTTTTGGAATCCACTATTTTTGTGTTTTATTTGTTGTTATGTGCAGTTTTCTGAGTTTTATTGTTGAGCTGTTCTGGCAGTCCACAGTTTTCACCTTTGGGATGTTCTTCATGTTGTTTTATTATTATTGGTTTATTTTTGGGGATAATGGTCATTCGTTTCCTACTATGAGTTTACTTATAATTTCTTGGTTGTTATGGTAGCATTTTACGAGTTTTACCTTTAATGTTGTTCAGTTTGCTATTGTATTGTTATTGGTGCAAGCTATGGGAGCATGTGGTTTTTGCTTTTGTTACTGCTATGTCCTTGGAGTGTGATGTTGTTCCTCAGCATTTTGTTGGTATTCTGGAGGGTTTTTGGTTTTGTTTTACTAGGGGTTCTCTCTTTGCTCTTGGTAAGTTGTGTATTGGGGTTAGTCCTAAGCATAATGCTATGAGACATATCTTGGTCTTTCTCGTTCTCTTTTGGTGGCTTAGGAAACATTATTTTATTGGGTTGGTTTGTCAGTTTCTTGATGGTTATTGGGCTCTACATTGGTGGTATATCCTTACTATTTTATATTCCTACTATTTTTTCTATTATTTACCTATTATCTCATGGTGCAGGTTGTGTTTAATGCAGGTTTTTTGGTGGTTGGCCTTCTCAGGAGGATTTTGGAGCTGGTTTTTGTCTTTTTGACCTGTATGGTTTTTTAGGTGCTCATTCTTGTGCAACATAGAATGTACCTAGGTCTGTTTGTATTTTTTTGTAGTAAGGATTTCTATCTTGTAGGTTTTTTTTTTCTTACTTTTAATTTTGTAGCTCTTAGGAATAGTAGTGTGCTTGAGTTCTCTTTTAAGAATTTTGTAATTATTTTTTTGATATTAACGAGTAAGCCCCGTAGTAGGTTTCCCTAAGAAAATAGAAGCATATACATATTGTGGTGTGGGTCTCTAAATCCCAACTTGAATTGCTTCATATATGCTTACTATGCTAATAATGTTACGGTCTCTTGGTGGAAATTTACATGGCACAAAAGATGTTCTTTTAGGATGTGGTAGGTGGAATTGCTCTTTTTGCACTTTTAGCTCGGATAGCACATAACAATTTTTTTTAATGTGATTTCACTTGTGCTATCATATGCAATATCCTTCTTGTTGCTTCCTCTTTTCTCCAAAGACCAAGTATGCTCCAGATTTTTTAATTTGTTGAAGATATGCAACATGCTTCTCTATCTTCAAAACTCATATCTCTTTTATCAAAATGCTGATTATTTACTTCATTCAGAGGGAAAGAAATAAATGAATATTTTTGGCATAACATCAATTGCATATCCACAGTTATAAATAACATCAAAAGGCCACTAATGGAAAAATAAGATTTTGGGAGCTTTATTTTTGCGATTTTTTCCACATTGGGAAATGATGATTGGTGTTTGTCCTTTCCACCATAGCTGGAGCCCTAGGATGGCCTTTTTGGCAACAAGGGCTCTTAGTTTTGACAATTAAAATGATTAGTCATTAGATAGTTTTGGCCCTCTTGAGTCTATAGTTCATGTTCTTATCTTATTATTTATTTAACTTTTCATCCTTTTGAGGTTGTGCCTTGCTCTTTTTTTTTTTAGCTCAAGTGCTTACTTTCATTATATACTGAGTTGTATTTTTGTTTCTCTTATAACTATTCTTCATAGAAAATGAATACGCTTTGCCCATAATTTAGCCCTAAAAAAAATTAGCTTATTTTCTCCATATATTCTTCATATACCTGCACATGGAAGTAAAAGAGAAGAGGCTGGCTTTTCAATTTTTTTTTTTTAATTTAGTTTAACAACAATGTTCAGGATGCTGAAAATAGCTTGGTTGGGAGCTTTCAACATATGCATTTCATCAGGAATTACATTGGTAAAGAATAATGAACATATTTCAAAATATGCAGTATCCTGCCACCTTTACAATGGTATACTCTTATATTTAAATAGAATTTAGTTTCTTGAATATCCTTTTAATATGAGGAAATATTATAGAAAATACTCTTACATTTGACATATGATCAGAATTAATTTATTTTAGGAATTTTTATGTATTTATTTTGTTAAATTGTAATTTATACCTACTAAAATAAATAGATATTCAAAAATTTTCATTATGAAATTTGCTTGTAATTTGATAAATTTTCATTACCAATCCAGATTCATAAATTGATCGCCTTTAATTTGAAGTTTATATGAATCAAGGTGTTAATACTCCTAATAATTATACTTGAACGCATAACAATCAACATAGTTTTGAGCACATAAAGATCATTTTGATGATTAGTTTGTTGATTTTATAAATTTAAAAACAATGCATGCTAAATGGATGAGTTGCCACTTGAGCCTGGGTCAGATTGGCTCTTTCTCGAGATTAAATCATTAACATACATAGTTTTTTATTGTATTTATTATTTATTTTGATGCTAGATGCTGGATGAGTTGTAATTTGAGGCTGATAATGTGGAGAAGGGTTTTTCACTGGGTTAGGATTTAACCGGCTTGCCCAAAGTCTAGGATCTACCATGTTCATTCTACTTAGCATCAAATGATTTCAGTTCATTACGCTGCTTCTCAAAAAAACTAGAGACCAAGGAGATCAACCCACTCCTGAGAATAGTTGTCATCTCTGTATCCTAGCTCTGACGCCAAATGACTAGGTCTAATCCTTCAGTCGAAGCATAAGGTTACCTGAAGCAGAAAATAAGTTGTTTTGTTTTTTGAGATGACCTTCCATGGCTGATTTCTCATCACACAATCTTATAATTGAAGTCCTGAATGTTCATTCATGTCAAGAGGACCTTGTATACTAGATGGGATCTATATTGCCTAAAATTCTATTTCTTGATATATTTTTTACACATGGAACAAGAACAAGAGCTGCTAGATGACATGTGCATTTGCTAAAGTTTTAATGTAATCAAATGGAGTGTTGGTGGCTGTATGCTTCCTTAATGTTACAGTTTAAAGATATCTATATTTTTTTTTAATCTCCTTTTTTTTCTTTGATAAATTATGTATTGTATTGTATATGTAGTCCAAATTTGGTCGGCTGCTATAAAAAATGAGTTTGGAATCAAGTAATTGTAAATGATGATTAAACAAGCATTTCATATTATTTAAAATTCAAATTAATTAATTATTACTGCAAAAAATATCTTCCAATTGATGCCTATAACCCCTTGTCATCTAATCTTCTTGTACACTTGTTTTTTATTTTATGGTTCCAGTAGTTGTGTGAGCTTCGTCATGGTCTCAATACAAATCACACGGAAGTATTATTTATTTTAATGATTTAATAAGGAAAGTTATGATTGCTAAATATTTTTATGGGGACAAATGAGTTCTTAATAGTTCTAACAGGAACCTTAAGGAGGGTGGATACACTGTGATGAACTATTTCAGGTTATATAAGTTTACAATGTTATATTCAAATGTACATAAATTTATAGTGGTTTCATGAACAAAGCAATATATATCTCTGTAAAAGATTTAGATAAAATGTGTTTTTTGTTTTGATAATAAAAAATTTTGTGGCATCATCTAATGACCTGTTATATATTTAATTTGAAGTTGATTATTTTTCAATATAGTAAAGATGGTGAATGGTCCCGATAACATATATACATTGATCACTTGGATGATTAGCTCACTTTTGATAACATATAAAGATTGATAACATATAAAGGCTTGATGTTATGGTAGTTGTTGTTGTAGACATTAATACAAAACTTTCATAAAAGTAAAATAAAATTTATAACTCTATAATTTACTCAACTTTATTACATTAAATCAAACTAATTCCAATAGAAGAGCATTGAACAATTGATAATATTTTTTATAGTAGATATAACTTAAACACCAAAGTTCAAATGACCAAAGATTGTCGATCTTCTAATGTTGAAGTTCTTTTATAACCAAACTTGAAGTAGATAGAGGAAACTATCTATATGATACATTTGCGCCTGATCTAGATGATTGTCTCATAAATCTCCTCGCTCAGTGGCCCTAACATTAAAACTTTGAGAGTATATATTATGAGAGATACATAATGTCCTCTTCAAAAAGCATCCCACATAAATGAATCTCAAAATTGTGATGGAAACACCCAATAAAAAGTAGTTAGTTGTCTATGTAGTAGGAACTAATCTTAATCATTGACAATTAATCATCGACTTACAAAATAAAGTTGCCTACGAAACCCCAATAATGATCATATTGAAATTGAATCTTAATTGGAGAGAACCCATAATTTAAATTAATCCACAAAATTCTAATAAAGTTCAAATATTTGAAAAGTGATTTTAGCATTACCTAGATAATGGATGTGTCCACCAATTTTTCAAAGAAATATCTCCAAATTTAAAAATATAATCATTTAAGTAATTAATCATAGAATATGCTTGATAGGACACAAAACTTTTGTCACGTAAGGTTGACTTAAATGCGTCACCTTACGATAAACACCCACATCAAGTCTATAAGGATCCATTGGATGAAATAACCTATGATTTCCAATAAGGATCATTCGGTTAAGTTGGGTCGCTATCTCCTCTAACTAAGTAGACTAGGGGCATGATAGCCTAAGATGATGGAACTAATGAGATCTTGATCAGACTCATCATCATTCCCTTATCACCCAATTTAAGTGTACGGTTATAAATTTCAGAACTCTAACCATCCTAAAACTTCAGCTTACAAAACCTAAAGTTTTGCTCTATATGCTAGGTACCTAGTGCCTATATAATAACTAGCCTTTGTTGAAAGTTCTCTCTCGATATCGAGGAACATAATTAACTATAAAGACTTTGCACCTATGAGAAACTATACCTCAGATCATAATATCCTCCAGAAATGAGAACGAAATCACTATGTAGTGTCTTATATAAAATACAATATGCCTTTTAAAAATTTATCATGTAAGATCAATCTCGTTAAAAATTTTTCTATCAATAAAATGGAGTACAGAGAGGTTGGAGCACAAATTTTCAAAGCCCACAACAATATCTAAAACTACCATACACTATATCTAGAATGCTTTGCCAATTTAAATACACGCAACATACAAATTAACAATCATTTAAAGTATTTTTTATTCCCACTTATAATCATAATACAATAAAAAGATCAATATTCCTTATATTATTGTCTCCAACTTTTCATTTTTGAGAAAAAAAAGAAGCAAATAGTTTCAAACCACAATCCAACCCTCTAAAGATAATGCTTACCTTTATATAAACCATTGAAAGTATCTCGACAATCATGCAACCAAGCATTTAGTTGTGAGGAAATAGTTGGGGAAAAGCATAGCCATATCCATGAACATTAACAAGCTTTGAATTCAATCATGATTTAAATCTAATTCACTAATTTAAGTAGCAAGTTTCATATTGAAAAACAATGAAAGTGGCATACTTCTACTACATCATCAAAGTCATGAAAAAATACTTCATTAGATGATAAGCCCATTCCCATCAATTCTAGAGGCACAATCATGTGAAGAAAATCATGATGATAAAAAGCATATGAAATTATCTCTAATCTTAAATCTAATAATGTTTTCTTGATAAGGAACTTCTAAAAATCATGTACTTTGATGTACTCCTTTATAATACCAATCTAAAATCTTAATGATCATGACCAAGTTGATTCTTTGCTCCCAAGCTATAAGAAAGTGTAAATAAATTTACATTTAAATTAATAATACAAGAAATTCATAGACTTGCATAAATTATTTAACTTGATGAAACTTTAGTTTATTTAATATATGATTATTTATACATTATGACAAATTTTATAATACTATTATTATACACATTTATGATTTTTATAAAAAATTTGCTAGTTCAACATTAATATTTAATAGAATAAAAAAATATATCAACACTATTATAGGGTGGCTATAGCAATAGTTTATATAACATCTGTAATTATAATATGTTACAAAAGTTTTAAAAGCTGTGAATTTGAAGTGGTTAAAATTGCTATGATTAATTTGATCTTTGCAATAATTCTAGAAACGACTGAAAGCTACATGATGTCATTGTTCAATGTTTTTAGTAGTAACATTTCACATATATCATAACCTTAAATATATACAATTTGTGGCAGATACCAAATTTAATGATTCTTCTTATTCAATTTATACTCTTCTTTTGTATATTTAATATTTTAATACTCATGATCAATGCTTAATTTTATTGTGTCAATTATTGCACGTGTTTTTCATCTGATTTAGAAGCAAGCTACCAAGTGTTCTTTTTTTTGTCATCTATTTTAGTGTATAATATTAGCAATTAAAAGAGAAGCATAATATTAAGTAAAGCATTGCAAAGATGAGGATGCTTATGTGGATTAATTCCTTTACTTTTAGAGACAATATGTGAAATGAGCATATACGTGAAAGGTTGGAGTAACTCTAATTGAAAAAAAGATTAGAGTGAGTCACCTTAGATGGCTTGGTCACATAAAATGATGGCCTTCTAATGACCTGATTATAAGAGTAGATGTATTAGATTTGGCTTATGTTAAGAAAGGTAGAGGTAAACCTAAAAAGATTGGTTAGAAAGTATTAGAATGACATTTTTATGAGATTAAAATGAGAATTTGACTATTAACATAACACAATAGAGGAAACAAGTCATTTAGCCGACCCAACGTATTGGGATAAAGGCTTGATGTTGTTGTTGTATTCTAAGTGTAATTTTTAGATGAAGTTATTGCAATTGTATATCTACCCCATTGTAAGATTTGTGACAGCCTAAAAAAAGGGGATATTATGGGGAATACAAAAAATGGAATATTATGGGGGGAAATATTATTCCTCACATTTCTATGACATTTTTTTTTCATTATATATAGGCCTACAAGTCATCAAAAAGTAGTTATGAATTAATAAAACTTTCATCATTTACATAATAATGTACAACTATACAATATATACATTTTAAGTTTTTTACCTTGTAAAGTTTATAATACTAGTCATGCTTAAAACCAATCAAATAATTTTCTAAGTTTATCTCACCATAGAGAAGCTTATCATTTTCATCAACCAAATGTTTTAATCCCGCTTGATTGCTTAGATTATCTTAAGCTATGTAACTTAAGTTAGCTTCAGCCCAAGCTAACATACCATAAAAAAAAAATGCTACTTTCAGTGCAATTCAAAGAGCAAGAAATTTCCAAAAATCAGGAGGGAGGAGGAAAGAAATCAAATAAGAAAAATATAAAAGGCCTTACCAGATAGTAGCCAACCTTGGAGATATGCTAATTCTTATCTTATTTGTTCCTACTAGTTTTTTTACTTCTTGATTGAAAGAACATCAAGGAGCACATCAATTTTCTTTCCATACAACTCTCTCACTAAACTATTGGTCTAATAAATAAAAAGAAGATAATTAGTACCAAAGCATGTACTTTAGGCTTTTAGGTTGCCATAATTAAATCAGAATTAAAATGATAATAATAATTGATGCATAACTAGGTATGATTTAAATGAATGTGTCAAGAGCATGCACATTATGGAATAAGAGCAATTAGAATTAAAACATTTGCTAAACTATAATAACTACTTGGTCCCTAGTTCCACTTCCACCCAATCAACTAATACTCGGATGTAGGTCCTTGTAGATGAACATACAAAACTAATCTAAAATCTAATGGCTTTATCGATCACCTCAAAGCTATACTCGTAGTTCAAGGCATCAAACAATAGTATGTAGTTAAATACCAAGAAACCTTCATCTGGCCGATTGCTAAAATACTCACCATTTGTGTTCTTCTTATCATAGCACTATATAATAACTGATAACTTCATGGACTAGATGTCTCCAATACGTTTCGTCATGGTAACCATGAAGAACCTGTGTACATGACTCAACTTACAGGTTTCACCGACCCTCCCAAACCCCATCATGTATGAAAGCTTCACAATGCTCTTTACAGCCTAAAGTAAGCACCACATCAATGGTTCTCCTCCTTCTCAAACTTTCTACTCTATCATGGCTTATGATTCACTAACTTAAATCCATCCCTACACTTTTCTCAAACTCAGGCATTCACATATTCCTCCAACATTATGGAGATGAAATTCTCATCACCAACAATAATAAACAATTCTTCTCCTATCGCACTCAAGACCTTGAACAACAGTTCACACTTAAGGATCTTGGAACCATCATACTATTCCACGACATCCAAGTATTCATCAAATCTAATTCCTACTTTCTCCAGCAAACTAAGTATTCTCAAGAGCTGTTTTAAAATTTTGGTTTTTCTGATTATATACCTTCTATCACACCAATCCCACTCAAATCTCAACTAACATCTACTAGAAATCTTCCATACGATAATCTAGCCTTCTGCCACCAAATTGCTAGTTTACTACAATATCTTATAATAACTCAACTCGACATGCTTTTGCGACCAACCTATTATGCCAACATATGCACAACCCTCTCCATAAACATCATAAAAAAATGAAATGCCTACTCAGATATATCAAAGGCACTCTTCACATTGGTCTACAAACTCACTATCCACTCCTATTCCAATTCAGATTGGGCATCTAATCCTTCAGATAGAAAATCTAATATTTATTTTTTAACCTTTCTTGGTAACACCCTTGTATTATGGAGTGTTAAGAAGCAAGTAATAGTTGTGAGGAACTCTACCAAAGTTGAATATTGACTCGCATCACCAACATCCAACATTATCTAGATTTGTCGCCTTCTTTAAGACTTCAACATCCTCTCTTCAATACCCATACCACTACATTATTACAACATTTCTGCAATGGCTCTAACCAACAATCATGTCTTCTATGCTTGCATGAAATGTATAAAGATAGAGTATCACTTCATCTGGGATCACATTCATCTTGAAGACATTTAAGTTCATCACATCCACACCAAGGATAAACTAACCCACATTCTCACCAAAGATCTACCTCCAACTTTGTTTCATTAGTTACAACGTAAGTTGAATCTTCAAAAATGGGATCTTTAATTTTAGGGGAGTTGATAAGGACTAATTTAATAAGCACACTACTGCATTAGACCTGCTTTCACATTTTCCACTTCTCTGCATAACAGTAGAAGATTATTTTCTTTAGTCATCCTGACCGTTACTTGCCAATTGACCAGATCATCTCATCCATTCATATACTAATGCTTTATTTATTATCGTTTATATATATGTAGCTATTGTAATCTCTTCGATACATATATATAAAAAAAATTTAGCCCCTCATCTATTCTCATATTTATGTATTTACCATTTCTCTTTAAATAATCCATGAGCCTATGCCATTGCCTAATGATCCTCAATTTGATCAACAATTTAAGAAATTAGCATGGCTTTGTCCGTACAAATCTTATGCTGGGATATGCATCAATTGTTATAGAAGCTTTAAGCTTTCTAAATACCATCCTTATACAGCTTGAAGGAACTAAATATTAAAATTGATATTAATTAAGAACTTGAGAATAATGGCGATGTTAGCGTTCGTGACCGTGAGAAAAAACTAACTTAGAAGAAGCTAAAAGTAATGGCAAAAGAATCTAATTTGAAATTTTGTAATCTAAGAAGTGATGCCTTAGTAATTGCTTATGCATTGCAACTATTTGAGCTTGTAGAGAACTCATTTGAGTTACGTAGGACCAACTCCATTTACTTTAAGACCATGGAAGAGATGTCCAAGCTAAGGAAAAAAATACTTTAGTTGATATTTCATCAGCAAATACCATGGAACGAATTATCATGGAATTGTTAGAGATTAAATATTTGTAAAAGTAGAAGAGGAGGATATTGTGAATGACAAAGGAAAAGGAACTTATATTATATTTTTCTTTTCTCCCTTACATCAAAATAATAAGGATAAATCCCTATTTATACCTATACAAAGAACATTCTAGAATTATAATCTTGAGAATTTTATGATAAAACTTTAACTAATAACTATCTAATGAAGTTCTTCCATATTCTAGAGAATTCTTCAATATAATTTCGAGGATACAAAAAAAATAAACTTGATAATTAATTTTGGTTTACATTTTCAAACACTCCGTCTTAAACCAAAATTATTATTAACCACTCCAAGAAGTATCTTTAATTTTATGAATTGTTCTGTAGCTAATGGCTTTGTGAGAATATTTATAATTTGATCTTTAGTTATCACATACTCCACTTGAACTTCTTTATGCTTGAAATGATCTCTTATATAATGAAAATGAAAGTTAAAATTTGTTAAAATTAGAATATAAAGTACATGATATAGTGTACTTTTAATATATCGAAGAATTCTCTTGGCTTCCTTCACGTGTGTCTTAGTGGGATTTTTCAAGTACCTGCTTAAAATTCCAACTACTTATAGAATGTCTAGTCTCATTCAAGTTAGATATCTCAAGCTTTTGAACATAATTGGATATAAAATCTTCCCTTCATCTTTCTTTAATAATTTGATTCCACATTCAATTGGTGTACTTATTGGATTGCAATTCTGCATGTTGAAATTCTTGAGAATTTCTTTTACATATGTTTATTATGTGATAAAAATTTTTTCTTTATTTAATCCCATGAAAAAATGACATGATACTAAAATCTGTCATCTAAAATTCTTTTACCATAGATTGCTTAAATTTCTTAAATAAAAATGGACTTATGCAGGTAAAAATAAGATCATCCACATATAAACAAACAAGTAATATTTCTTCGTTGTTATATTTCTTCGCATAGAGAGCATTCTTATAAGGGAATTGAATATAATTATTTTGTTTTAAGAACGAATTGATTCTTGCATTCCATGCTCTTATATCTTACTTTAACCCATAAAAAGCCTTTTTTAATTTATAGACTTTTTATTCATGCTCTTCTTTGATACATCTCAATGGCTATTCAACATAAAGTTCTTCTTCAATTACTCCATTTAAAAATATAAATTTAGCATCCATTTGATAAAGATACTATTTACTTTACAGCAAGAGAAATAATTAAGTGAATAGTTTTCATATGAATAACATGAGTAAATACTTCATCGTAGATAATGCCATCCTTCTACTTGCATCCTTTTGCTACTAGATGTGTCTTATACTTTTCTACTTCACTTTTTTGCATTTTTCTTTACTTTGTATACTCATTTTACACAAATAGTTTTATGGTCGTTTGGTAATATTATGAGCTCCCATGTTGCATTCTTCACTAGAGATTTGATCTCTTCATCCATAACATGTCTCTATCTTTCATCTTTTATGGCATCTTCATATTCCAATGGTCCATTATTTGTAAGTAAGAAAATAAAATGAAGTTCGTCAATTACCTCATAAATCGCTCTTAAATTTCTTCTTTTTCTTTTCCTTTGATTATCTTCTAAAATATTTGAGCTTGGAGTATATGAATCTTGCAAATTTCTAGATAGTTTTTCTCCATCTTATTGCTTCATAGGTGTTTTCTCTTCTTCTTGAGTGTCTTTATTTTTCCAATCTCATGCTCCTTCATCGAATTCCACATCCCTATTGAAAATAATTTTTGAAGTGTTAGGATCAAATAATTTATAAGATTTAGATTGATAGCCGATTAAGATGAGTTTGGAGCTTCTTTCATCTAGCTTATCCTTATTTGTTCCAGAACTTGTACATATTCCATGCTCCCACACACCTTCAAATGAAAATATGTAGCTATATTCCTATCCATTCCTCTTATGGTGTCATATCTAGTAAGCTTGAGGATGAGCACAAATTAAGAGTATAGACTGCACATGTCACCACCACATAAAAAAAAAAACATAAGACATTCTTGATTTTGATCATTCTTTGTACCATATTAAGAATAGTGCAATTTTTTCTCTTAGCTACTCCATTTAGTAAGGGTAAAAAGAGTGAATTTAGTTGATATCGAATGCCATGTTCTTCAAAATATTCTTTGAATACTTTAGAAGTAAATTCGCCTCCTTGATCAGATCTAATGAATTTTATTGAAAATCCACTTTCTTTCTCTATACTTACTTTGAACTTATTAAATAGAATGAAAGATTTTGCATTTTCTTTAAAAAAAAAAGCAATATTTTCCTTAAATAGTCATCAATAAAAGTTATGAAATATCTATGCTTATCGAAAGGTGCTAGAGCAATGGGTCCGTATACATCCATATGAATTAGTTGAAGAGGCTTATTTGCTCTAAATTTTGCTTCATTTGAAAACTCTTTATATATAGGTTGCTTTCCAAATACATAATGTTTACAAATTTGATTTTGATGATTGATATTTGGCAACCCAAGTATTATTACTTTTCTTGACATATTATTTAGACCACCAAAATTTAAATGCTTGACCACATATGCCAAACCCCTTATGTATCTTTCACACATGCCTTTAAGCATTTCGTGTCACGATTTTTATATTAAGAATAAATATTACATAACTTGTCATCTCCACTTGGGGAATTAATTCATTTGAATTATTTTTAATAGTAAGCTTTTTTATCCTTCATATGGATGTCAAATCCTTGCTCAAATAATTACCTCAAGCTTAAAATATATTACTTTTCATATTCAAACAAAATAAACATAAAAAATAAATTGATGACTTCCATCTTTAAAAAGAATAAGAATTTTTCTTATTTCCTTTCACCAAAAATTTTGAAGAGCCTCGAAAATAAATTTGACTCTCCATGTTTCCTTTTCTATGAACATGCTTTTATCCCCGTACATATGATTACTTGCTCCAATATTTAAGTACCAATTATTTTTTTTAATCTTCTTATCCTTTCAATTAATTCTAATAATAAAACTTGATCCTCTTTTATTTCCTTAACAAGGTTAGCTTTCACTTGATTATGATAACATTTAGAAGCACAATGACCAAATTTCTTACAAATATAATAATTAACATTAGATTTTTTATACCTTTGGTTCTTTGCTCTTTCTTCTGCTCTTTGTTTCTTGAGTTTTGACTTTATTTATTATTTCTTTAATATTCACCACATCCTCATCCTCTTCCAAAGACATGACCAAGATCATGACAATGGCCTCAACCTCGGCCTTGTCCATAAATGTATCAAGCATTTAATTATCTTCATATTCGTGTATGTCATCTTTTTCACCTTTTAATAAGACCTTTAATTAGTGAACTTATTTGATAGTATTATATTCTTATTTTTCTTCCTTTGCTCATAAGCCATTAAAGGGCACATTAGTTTATCAACAATTATCGTCTCTAAATCTTTACTTCTTTAATAGCTACTACAATATGATCATATTTATCATTACCTGAATGTAAATTTTTTTCTATCACTCGAATATCTTCTAATTTGTTCTTGTACCTTCATTGTTGATTGACAATAGTCAAGACTCTTGTTAAATATTCCTCTACATTTTCTGCTACCTTTATTTGAAGTGCAACAAATTCAGCTTGGAGAGTTTGAAGTCAAATCTTCTTTATCTTACCTATGCCTTTACATGCAACTTGAAGCATTTCCCATGATTTCTTAGTGGTGGATGCACTAGCCAGTTTCTCAAAAGTTTCCTCATCTAAGGCTTGATAGATGAAGAAGAGTACTTTCTTGTCCATCTTTCTAATTACTTTCAGGAATTTCCTATGGGTTGGAGATAGTTCTGCTTCATTTTAATGCTCAACATAGATTTTTTGAAATATCTCCCAAATATCTTATGAACCAAATAATTTCTTCATTTGAAGACTCCAATTCTCGTAATTCTCCTTGTCATACAAGACAGTTGTTGAATCATACCACTTGCCTTCGAACTTGGATCTGATACAAATTGTTTGAAATAAAATATTTATAAAGTAGAAGAGGATGATATTCGGAATGACAAAGGGAAAAAAACTTATATAATAGTTTTCTTTTATCAATTACATCAAAATGACAAGGCCAAAGTCTTATTTATACTTGTACAAAGACCATTCTAGAATCACAAATATAAAGAATTATATAATAAATGCTCAACTAACAACTAACTAGAGAAGTTATTCCATATGGTAGGGAATTATTCAATAAAATTTCCTAGATACAAAAAATAAACACTTGATAATTAATTTTGATTTAAATTTTTAAATAGGAATCACGATGGATTCAAGGATGTTGAATGTGTCTACCTTGTCCATTTTAGTAAACACCCATTTAAGATGAATGAAAAAGAGCTTCTTTCACACACTATTTGTATCAGATGGGTTGATCGAGTTGCGAAGAGAATAAGAACCATTTTAGGCTATGTGGAGAAGGAACACAAATTCCATACTATGAATAAAAATCATCTTCCATAGATGATAAGGCTTTTTTTTCATCGTCGGCCTTTTGATTCTGATACATCTCCTGAGTATGTCTTAAAATTTCCTAGAATTTCTTTTGTGCAGCTCCATCAAGATAACTAAGGTCTGGAGCATTGGCCTAAGTTGAAAGCGGCATGGGGGTGAGAATTGTAAGTTTATGTATCTTTAGCTTTTAAATTCATTTTAGAAAAGATTTCATAACCAATTTGACAAATTATGGGAACAAATGCTCCTAGAAGCTCAACTTGATGCCTTCAAACTTTTTCCAAAGAATACAAAGAGGCATGGGTAAATTAAAAGATGGTAGAAAACATTTACTTCCTGGTTGTCAATTTTTCCTAAGCTTATAGCCCTTATGAGCTTAGAAGGTTAATTTACAAATTATTTTATGATATGTAAGGTAAGTAACTTTAGAGCAGGTTTCCATCATTTGTCTTTGCAAGCTATTTTTGTATGGGAGTTTCCACAGTTTTTAACCATTTGGGTGCATTTTAATTGCCAAATATATTTAACTAATATAAACTATAGAAGCACTGAATGTCACAGCTTTGTTAAACTATGAATAAGAAGAAAGAGAAGTTGTGTTAATAGAAAATATCTTGGTATTAAACTATGAATAACAAGAAAGAGAATCAAATGGTAATGAGAAATTGTGACACAAGAAGGCAAACTCTCTCTTACACGCTCTACCTCTATAGATGTCTCTCTTGTTACAAGTAAAAATTGATGGGTGGAGAAGCCATTGAATATTTAATTTAAAGATAATATCTCTAAATAAGTTGTACACTAAAACATAGTTGTTTGTCAATAAAAATCAAATGTTTCTATCAATTTCTATTATATTGTATTCCTTTGTACTGTTCACATTCTACACGCTCAGCCTTTTGTATATGTTCCAACATAGTTTGGTGGATAGTACTTTGACACCATGGATCCAATGATGCCATTATTGTATGTTAAGAGTGTTTGTGATGATATAGAAAAAAATGATCCTCTTACATTGAATGAAAATTTTGCATATACATGTAAATAAATTAAGAGCAATTCATAAGTGTCACGAGATTTTTGTATTTAGAAAACTTAAGGGAAAAAATATTGGGATATTGCCCAATTAAAAGAACTCTATTGTTATCAGCTGAATAAATAAAAAGAAAATTATGAGATAATTTAATTAAAAAAATATCCCATTTATTTAAACAGCCATAGGATGAATTAGATTGAAACAAAATAAAAACAAATATGAGATTTTAAGCTAATAATAAAAAAATCTTAAATCTGTTATGCCAATCACATGTTGCCACAAGGAGATGCAATGTCAAATAATGGTAGATCATCTTAATTATATGACAATATTTTGGATTATATGACTATATCTAGGAAAAAATGAATATTATGAATGGTGTGAGTTAATCAATAATTTTAATTTGCATTTATTATTCAATTTTGAATTTAATTTTAAATTTAAATTAGTATTTGTGAAATTTTGGGCCAAGGGCCATTTAAAATAAAAGGAAACTATGGCTTCAATTGGGACAATTTCATACCATTTTACTTTTCAAATAGCAGCCACAATTTTTGCTTGACCACTACTTTTAGATTGTCTTTAAAAACAATTTGTGCTAATAAATTATTCTCAACAATAGATTTAAAAAAAATTTGTTTTTTATAAATATTTTATAAAGTAGTAAGAAAGTTGTCCCAAATCAATCATATATTATCAAAGTCTCTGTAAAATTGTAATAAATTGATGTTTATTTTATGAATTCCAATTGTATGAATTGGACAAATGAAAACAGGGAGAAAGAAAGAGAAAAAAGAATATTTTCTTCAATTGTTATTGTTCAATCCTCATAGCATCTAAAGTAATAAATTAAAGTAGCTTGTGTTGCTTACTTGTTTGCTCAAAAAACTAAAATGAAACTTTTTAAGCAGTTTGAAATTTTGGGCTGTAGGGATTTCTAGTACATTCATTAAAATTAACTATAGATAATATGAATGTGCTATGTTTTTGATTGGCTATAAATTATAATGTTTTTTTAAAAGAGATAACATAAATTAATTGATAAAATCCTTTTTAATGGCATATATATATATATATATATATATATGTCTAAAACTTTTCATCAACCTAGAGTTTTAATCAAACAAATATGTGATTTGTAGGTTGTAGCAATAAATTTTCTCGTGATAAACAACAAAATTTTTCTTTGTTCAGCTCTAGGTTGGCACTTAAATAAATTAAAAAATATATAAATATGGCTCTATCACCCCAAAACAATACATAGATTTTCTTTGATATAAAAATAAAAAAGCCCCACTTAATATATGCATGTCAATATATTAAATCAAGTAATAAAGTGATAGAGTAGAGTGTCAAAACTCAAGAAAAATTCTAATAAGCCCATAGCGCCGCGATGCCCTTAAAGTAAACTAACGCCTCGGTGCTGAAACTTTTGCACTACCATGGCAATTGCTGATGTGGATCGATTACTTAGTAAACAATCGTGCATCTTTATTGAGAGAAAGCAGCCCTTGA
Organism: Dendrobium catenatum; assembly: GCF_001605985.2. Taxonomy (NCBI): domain Eukaryota; kingdom Viridiplantae; phylum Streptophyta; class Magnoliopsida; order Asparagales; family Orchidaceae; genus Dendrobium; species Dendrobium catenatum. The sequence continues at coordinate 91,139 of NW_021585411.1, forward strand.
AAGTTACATTTGTAATGCCGCGATTTTGCTGACATTCAAGCATTGCGGTGCCAGAGCAGCAAAAATGACACTAAGGTGTGTGTGATTGTGGCATTACGTCATTTGAAAATAGAGAAGTTGGCAGCGACACCGACAAAGTTGTAACCATAGAGCTGGAAAATAGAGAACTTTCTGATGCGATGTCAAAATTGTGGTGCTTCTAGGTGTAAAGTTAGCACTACTACATTATTTTTTTTAGATGCTACGGTGCTGTGGGGTATTTTAAATTTCTATAAATTTTGAAATTTTCTTATATAAAAATAACTAAAATATCACATTTACACTAAAAATAAAACACATAAAATAGTACATAATTAAATCAAATAAATATACAAGAAGGTTAAATTACTTTAAATCATTTTATATAGTCATTATTACTATACAATATTTAAAATTAATTTGTATTTAATATTTAAACATTTTTTGAATTAATATTTATTATTTCATGTTTAATTAAACTATTAATTTGTTGACTAATCCTAATTTTGAAATATACTTTAATTTAAAATATTTTGTGATAATATTAGATTAAGTTGGTGATAGTATATTTATAAATTTAAATTTGTTACTATCTAATTCGGTTCATAATTTGTTTAACTCAATATCTAATTAATTATTTTGTACTCTCTTAATTCATTTTCCTTAACTATTACTTACTCATATCATACTTTCCCAAAATAATTTAATTAGTAAAGTTGAGGATCACCTCAAATGTTATTTTTAAAATACATTGAATAAATATTTTAACACATTTCATTAAATACATTAAAATTTTAGTATGTTTACTTCTACTTAAATTTTATTCTTACTTAAATTTGATTAATTAGGTAACCACCATCATCCCGCACATGTGGCGGGCTCTAGCAGACTCTTAAGCCACAACCAATCCTATCTCACGCATGCGAGTCACAACCCATCCATTCATTTACTCTTTAAATGTTTTTTTATTATCTTGCTGAGATTAAAACCGATATGACCATTATAGAGCCTAGAACTCTCGCACGCTATTCTAAAGTCATCATCTTCCCTGTGGTGTCATTTCCTCATCTTTGTCTGGAAAAGCCAACCATCACCGTAAAGACCAAGAACAAGAATTTCCGCAATGGAGACTTGCTAGAAGTCGATAGTAGCTTGAAGGTTTTTTTCGGGAAAATTCTCTTGTGGCTCAAGGCAAGGGATATGTGGCAGGAGAGATTTTCTTTTTTCGACCTCATTTTCCTGTCCCCTCTTATTTTGTGTAACTAGGGTTTAAATTCTTTTTGAGAAATGTAGTGATCGTGAAGAGGAAGATGGCAGCGGAGAGACCTTTAGCAACCATGAAGAAGAATCCTGTTCTGTAGAGGACCTTTGGGAAACTAATTAAAGGGATGTAAGTGGATAGGCTCAATAAGAAGCCTAGAGTTGGTCCTAGTATCCAGCCTTTGCAATTGTTGCCAAGCGACTTTAAATTCATAGGTGGATCTCTGACAGAGGAGAGAGTGGATCCATTTAATCTTGCTCTTATCACTGAAGGCAAATACGATGTTAATGTCAGAGGTACCATAGAAATGAGCAATATTTGAACGTGCATGGAAGAGGAGGTTGCTAATGTGTGTGCCTTAGCAGAGGAGGATGTTGATGGCATTACTAAGAAGAATGATGAATTGTCGTATAGTTCAATTTCCACTGTTGGTGACAAGAGGAATTCACAAGATAATGAGAGTTTGTCATTATCTTCTCCTTCTTTTTTGCTGAAGAGTTTCTTGCCCCAGATTGTTTCCAGATGGAGTGATACCAACTCTTTTGGTCTAAAGAAGGTAAGCCCTCTGTATATATTCTTTTTTCCATTCTGTTGAGGTATGGATGTGCTAAGAATTCATATGATGGATGTGCTAAGAATTCATAGGATCCAACGATCCAGTCTATTATCAAATATCTTCATTATTTACTCTTCTTTTCTTAGTGCATCGTACTGTATTGGTGACTAGTTGAAAATAATAAATGTATAACTAAAATCTTTGTTGTCTAGTATTATATGTTTAGCTTATTAATTAGCTGCATATCCATCATCATATTTTTGGAGAAACATCATTGTGTAACCATATTTCCTCAGCTTTGTCCTATTTGATGTTTATGGTAGTTTTGGCATAATAAACAAGCAAATTTTCTGCATATAAATTAAGATATATGTAACTGGAGCATTACATGTTGTCTTTCACAATTTTGTTTTTTTTTTCTTCTGATTTTTTTTTATTTTATGAATTCTTTCAGACATCTAACAACTAAAGTTGGAAGCTTGTAACACTCAAGTGCCAAAAAAGGGGAGATTATCTTTGTTTGTACACGCGCTTCCAATTTCCCCCTGTAAACATTGAACCAAGTCAGACATGAGCTCTAGTTGAAGCTTTTAAAACAAAGAAGTATTTGCCCATGCATTGTTTGCTAAGCAGTTTTGATGTTGCTTTCATCATTCTTTTTTATTATTATTATCATCTTACCTTTATTTTTCATTTGGCCCAACAATTAGAAGATTCTTGGCATTTATCAATTAATATATACATACAACTTTAGATATTTTCTCATGCAAATTCTAATATTTATACTTGGATGATCCCCTTCTTGGATTTGAATAGCAATGCATAAAAAAATATCTAGGATGATTTTTCTAACTATAATGTATGTATGATTTTTTTTACTGATGTGATAGCATATTATTAATTTATTGAAAAATTCTTCTTGTATCAGAAGATTCATGCTTGGTGCCAACTTGCGAATGGAGAATGTATGTTAGGGAGGATACTATCAACTTCAGGGGAAGAGTCAATTATTTATCTTCCAAAGGGGAAAGTAATCATTGGATGTTTTGGTTTAGGAATGCATAGTAATTGTTTACTTAGAAACAATCTTTAGCTTAGCCTAAAACTTCTTCCACAGGTATTAAAGTTGAAACAGAGAGCATTTTACCCTCAAACCCTGAAATACTTGATGGGGTAGATGATCTGATGCAACTTAGTTAATTAAATGAACCATCGGTATTGTACAACTTACGATGCAGATATGATCGAGACATGATTTATGTGGGTATCTTTTTCTACTTCTTTTTTAGAGTTTTGTTAGCGTGGAATTACCCCTAATATTTTCAAGAAATGATGAAAGATGTGTTTGGCTTCATAACTAAGAAAATTAAATATCGCCTTTTTTTTCCTACTTCTTCTTAAAGGCCGCATATTTTTTTGTTGAATATACTATATTATTATTATTATTTTGTCATTGGCAAAATTCTTTGTACACTCCAGCAAGGAAAACTAATTGAAATTCATTTCAGTCCAAGCAGAAAGATTTATGGTTCAAAGATTCAAGCTTATAAGAATGTTTTTAATTTGATAATGCATTTCCCAAAATATTTTCTTTTGGCAGACTAAACTTTGTGTGTATTTCATTTTTTGCCTTGGTATTGTCTACTACTTGGGCCAATTTTACTTGAGAAGCTACATTCTTTTGCCTAAATATTTTTTTTTCAAAATTTTATATTTAGAAGTTACATAATTATTTGCACGTTATGCAGTCAAGAGTTGTCCAGTGTGCACCTGGTGAAAGGTATTTTCATATTTTTTATCAACTTTGTGCTGGTGCTTTAAAATGTCTTAGAGGTAGGCCACTTTGTTCTAGCATTTTTTTAAAATGAATTATAATACTCTTAATCCTACTCTATATTGCCAACTTTATTGCATTTAAATTCAAGTTTGTTGATTGCTGCTATGGATTATCTACTTAAACAGTGAACCAATCAAAAGACCTTAGAGTTGGCTTTTTTGCATTCTCTTTTTTGTCATTCAATCCTATCTAAAATTGCATTTGTGTCAGTCTTAATTTAGCTTCCTCTTTAAATAAATTAATAATAGAGATACTTTGTATTTTTTCCTTGATGGTGTTTATCCATCTTATTAACGAAACTCTCTCGACATATTTTCAGCGAACATTTCTCTAGTTGAGCTAATTCAGAGGGGGAAAAGGAAAAAAAAAGAGATACTTTACATGTTGCACGGAAGGGCACTGCAATACTTTCTCCTCTCCTCTCCTGCACAAGTTGTGATGCAACATAAATAAACTTAGGGATTTAGGGCATACAACACTTTTTTCTAACTTAGCATTGGTGTTGCAACCCCTCATATATGTTTTTTTAAAGGTGTTGTTATAATCGTTTATATTCGGTTGAACTATTGCTAAGTTTCTAACTTCTTCATAATCTATTTAATACAAAATAATTTATAAGTTATGCAATTCCTATAATGAAGGCTCTCTCTATTCACGTTATGAGAGATTAACCCTTTCGTATTTTCTATTATAAAATATTTGTTTTCTCATTTTCTTTATATAGAGTTGAATTTTAATTAGAGCTGCCCTTTGGCAGCTTTGCCTACCAACATCATATTACTGCTTCATCTTTGACTGGAAATGTCGGATCCTACATCTTGGCTAATGACTATTCTTCATTGGGTATTAACCCGCCTTTTTTTATACAATCATTTCACATAATCTTGTTCGGTATCTAAATCATCTTTCAATCATTCTATTTTAGCATGCTTACTTTGTTTGTTGTTCAATGCTCGTTTTAATTCCAAAGTTGTTAATCTTGATTTGTCCTATGAATGTTTCCAATATGGAGGTTGTTATGAGTTTTATAGGTTTGTTGTCGTTATGGTGGAAGGTGTTGGGTTAGTGGAAGGTTAAGAAGGGTATTGGCTATTGTTTTGTGGAATGTTGTATTTTATCAATCATGGGCAATTTCTAGAGATTCCTTTGTTTAAAATTATTTTCAACCTATAGCTTAAGCATATGGGTGAGGGCCAATCAATGTTTTAATAACCTTTAACAACCTTCACATAGTTTGAATCATAGACTTATCATTTTTGCTCTATTTGTTGTTTATATTATCCTCATTCATGTTGTGGGATTCTATATGTCAATGTTGGGTTTCCATGTCTTAGTGCTGAAAGTGCTCTGATACCACTTGAAAGTTCGTTAGGGATGTTAGGCCCTATTGAACTAGTCCCAAAGCTAATTAATAAAGAGGTGAATCTATATTTTAAAACAAACACAATCCAAAACCAATATTCACCACAACGAAAAACAATGCGGAAGCAATAATAAGAAAAGAACACACCGGATTTATAGTGGTTTGGTCAAACCTTGACCTACGTCCACTCCTTGGAGGCACCCCCCAAGTATTGCACTAAACTAGTGTCTCTCCTTTAGCCCCCACGACTAGGCGGAGAAGCCCTTACAAAATCACTTCCACCTTCCCCGGTGCGGCGGAGTCGCCGGGTCCTTTGACACCAAAGAGATCTTCTTCTTTGGTGAACTTACCTCGAGACAAGCCTTGAATCCGATGGTACTAAGGTGCGAGTTTGCCGGAGCAACCGTGTGGATCCCCCTCCACACTCCCTTGAGTCCCCCCTCACAGGATCTTCTCCCTCTCAAACTCCACCCTTTCCTCTCTCCCTTTCAAGCTCTCTCTTCTAGTTTCCCCCACAAGAACGAAGCTACAATGGCTGCCAAAGACACTTACAAAGTGCCTTGTCATAGCTTAAATAGAAGCTCTCAAAATGAGCTCATTAATGAAATTTGCCACCATTTTCATCCAGGATGATAGGTATGTCGTCCTGGCCGATCAGTACAAATTAAGCTCATTAGCCCGGGATGATATGGGACGATCAGAAGAAAATTGGTTAGTTTAAAACAGATTTCAATCGTCCTGATCATCGCCCTGTTTTTGAGCTGGCCGATATAGATCGTCCAGGCCGATCATGCGATCGTCCCGGACGATGTGATCGTATCAATCAACCATTAATGCTTTCCAAAGATACCAAATCAATTTAGGCATGACTGAGTTAGATCGTCCTGGACGATAATAATATCATCCTGGCCGATTTCCTAAAACAAAGACTTCCTAAACTGATTATGGCGGTTGATTCTTTCTGAATTGAGATTATCGTCCTGGCCGATACAAGTATCGTCCAGGCCGATCTGTTGACGGCTACCTTAATGAGGATGCCATAACTAGGGTTTCTGATTTTAGACAGATCGTCCAGGCCGATCTTACGATCGTCCTGGCCGATGTTTCTAAAAATAGAAATCATATAGGGAGCAAGAGAATTTCTATCAAGTTATAGTCACACCAAATACAACAGACTCAAGAAAGGAAAAAGATTACAAACTGACACAGACCTAGTCTACCTAATCTTGAGCTGGTTCCAGATTGCAGTCTGATCGTGTGGACCTGAAACGTTAGCACATAAGGCAATCATAGAGAAATAAGGAATGTTTGCTATCATCAAAATCATAAACCATAGATCCGTAACAAGTGCTGGTCAAGTGAAAATGAGATCTTTAGAACAGAGAGGGCCTAGTTATAGAACCCAATGTGATTTATGCTAATCCTAAAATAATTGTTCTCTTATGGGCATTAAAGAAGAAATTGAAGAATTAGTCTAATAGATAGTGGATGCTCTATCTATCATTTTATGTTGAAAGGATGAATCTTGAAAATTTTATATTTTTAGAAGGTTTAGGAATTCATAAATATGGATGCCAATATTGAGTAAATGCTTTTATTTTTGGCAGGAAAATGATCAAAATGGTTCCTGACCCTTTATGAAGGACCAAAATGATTTCCAACAATATTGAACAATTATTTTTGTCCCATAAGTCTTAAGAAAGGAATTAAAATAATCTCATGATGAGACTGATTTGTTTCCTATTTAAGGAGTTAATGAATAAAAATGATCATTTAATTATAATTGGGGACTATTTTGATCTTTCATAAAGAGTAAAGAGACCATTTTGATTATTTTCTCTATTTTTAACCAGATGAAATACGTTGTTCTTCTTAGGGCTAAGTTGTAATGTGCCAAAATAAAAAGAGAGGAAGATCTGAGCAAAGGAAGAAGTTTTTAATACTATAGTTATATAGTATAGAGTAGTTATATAGTATGGAGTAGTAATAGTATAGTGTAGTATATATAGTATAGTGTAGTTGTATAGTATATAGTAGTAGTAGTATAGTATATTATATATAGTATAGTATAGTTATATAGTAAAGCGTAGTATCTATAGTATAGTGTAGATATATAATATAGAGTAGTAATAATGAAGTGTAGTGCATATAATATATATAGTATAGTATAGTTATATAGAATATATTAGTAGTAGAATAGTGTAGTATATATAGTATAGTGTAGTAGTAGTATATTATAGTATAAATAATATAGTGTAGTTATATAACATTGTGTAGTTATATAGTATAGAGTAGTAGTAGTATAGTGTAGTTATATATTATAGATTAGTAGTAGTACAATGTAGTTTATACACTATAGTGTAGTTTATATAGTGTACTTTTTATATCTCTCTCCATCTCCCTCACTCACTCTCTATATCTCTTTCTCTCTCCCTCTTATTCTGACTAAATCTCTCCCACTTTCTTTCTATCAACCTTTCTTTTTCTTTATCTCTCTCTCTCGCTCTCTAATCATCATTATCAAGTACATTCTCTTTATCACTTTATATATCTCCATCTTTCTCTATCTCCTCTCGATTCACTCTCTCACCATTTCTACCTCCTTATAAATAAAACTTATTTTTCTCTTACTCTCATCCCTTCTTTCTCCATCTCTCTTTCTAGATTGCACTCTCCGCCTCTCTTGCTCTCTCTCATTCATTATCTCCAAATCTCTCCCTTTCGCTCTCTCTTTTATATTTCTCTCTCATTATATTTTTCCTTATCTTGATCCGTAAATCACTCTCTCTAACACACTTTCCCACACACTCTCACTCTCTCTCCCTCTCTTGCGCTCTCTCTGTCCCACTCTTTCTTAAAATATTTTTCTCCCTCTTTCTACCTATTTCTATTTTTCACTATCTACCCTCTCACGACTCTCCCTTCCTCTTTCTCTTGTTCTCTATCTTACTCACTCACTCTCTCCCTGCCTCCCTCTCTCTCTCTCTCTCTCTCTCTCTCTCTCTCTCTCTCTCTCTCTCTCAATTCATCTTTCTTATATCATATATATGTTGTACTCTCTCCCTCTCTCTACACCACTTTCTATCGATCTCTCTATTTTTCTGCCCTCTCCCTCATTATCTTTATCACCCTCTAAATCTCCCTTAATCGACCTTTCTCTTGCTTCACTCTCTATTTAAATCTCTCCATCTCACTCTCTAATTCTATCCTATATCCTATGTCATTCTCACTCTACCACCTTCTCACTCCTTCTCTCCTCTTTTCAGCTCTTTCTATTATTCTCTCTCCCTCTCACTTTAATATCTCTCTTCATCTCTCTCTCTCCTCTCACATTCTCTTTCTCTCCCCCTCTAACACTCTTTTTGTTTCTCTCTCTCCCTCTCTCTATTTTCTTTCTCTCACTCTTCATTTCTCCTTGTCTAACTCTTTAACCTTCTCCCTCATTCCCTCTCCTCTCTTTTTCCCTCTCTATCTCCCCCTCTCTATAATTCACACTCTTTAAATGACACACACTCTCTCTTCCCCATTCTCTCCCACTTTCTTACCCTCTTTCTCATGCTTTTTCTTCATTACTCCCTCTCCCTCTATTTATCTCTCTCTCTCTCTCTCTCTCTCTCTCTCTCTCTCTCTCTCTCTCTCTCTCTCTCTCTCTCCTCACACAATATATATCACTCTCACCATCTTCTCACTTTTGAAATATTTTTCTCTCCCTCTCTCTCCCCCCTTCTCTCTCTCTCTCCCTCTCACTCAAACTTTATCCCTTCCATTTTATCTCTCTAGTCAACTCTTTCCCTCACTTAATCTCTCCCTTTCTCTTTATCTCCCTCTCTCACACTCTCTATAAAAATATCTCTCTCACTCTATCTTATTTCTCTCTCTCACTTGCGCCCTCTTACTCTCTTGCTCTATCTCTCTCTCATCCCTCCCTCTCTAATCCTCTCTCTCTCTCTCTCTTGATCTCTCTCTCTCACTTATACCTCTCATTCCCTCTTTCTCTCTAGCACTCCCTCTCTCCCTGTCCACTTTCTCCATCTCTCACCCTATCTCACCCTCTCCCTCTAAGAATAACTATCTATTTGTCTCTCGCTCTCTCACCCTCTACTTCTTCCTTATGATATTTATCTCTCTCTCTCTCTCTCTCTCTCTCTCTCTCTCTCTCTCTCTCTCTTATTTACTCTCGCATTCTCTCTCCCTCCCTCTCTCTCTCTCTAATCTCTTTCTCAATCTCCCTTTCTCTTTCACTCACTCACTAACCCTCTCCATCTCACTCTCTCCCTCCTTCCCCCTCCCCATTCTACATATCTCTCTCAATCGCCTCTCTCTCTCTCTCTTGCTTTATTTCCTCCCTCTCTTTGTCAATCTCTTTCTATCGCTCTTTCTCATTCTTCCCTCTCCTCTATCACTTACACTCATATCTCTATTGCTCTCTCACTCCTTCACCCTCTCACTCTTCCAAAGACCCTCTCTACCCTCTAAAAATATTTCTCTCACTCTTTTATGCTATCTGCCACTCCCTCTCTTAGTCTCACAAACACACACACTCTCTCTCCCTCACTCATTCTATTATTAACTATTTCTTCTCTCTACCTCTCTCTCTCCCCATTCTTCTATCTCCTTCCCTCTCTCACTTTCTACATCTATCTCACTCTCATTACGACATTCTCTCACTTTCTTACTCTCTCTCACTTGATATTTTTCCCTCTCTTTAGCTCCCACACTCTCTCTATACCTCACACTCTTTTTCTACCCTACTCTTTCTCACCCTCTCTCTCTCTTGCTCTCTCCCCTCCTACTTTAGCTATATCTTGCTCACACACTCTTTATTTATTTCCCTATCACTCTATCTATAACTTCCCCTCTCTCTATCTCTCTTTGTCCCTCTCTCTCACCCTCCCTTTATCTCCTAATTTATCCATCTCATACTTTCCTTCCCCCTCCATCTCTTTCTCTCTCTTTCTCTCCCTCACCCTCATCTCTCTCGCACTCTTCCTCTCTCTCCTTCTACTTTCCTCTCACCCACTCTCATTCTATTTCCTCTCTTTTTTTCGTCTCTATCTCCCACCTCTCTACTTCACACTCTCTCTAAATATCTCTATCTCCCCCCTCTCTCCTACTCTCTATATATCTCCCACTCTATGTCTCTTACTATCTCTCCATCCCTCTGACTCTATCTCTCTCTCTCCTATAATCTCTCACTACCTCTCCTCCCTCCCTCCTTCACTTTCTCTCTCTTTATTCCTCTCTCTCTCTCTCTCTCTCTCTCTCTCCCTCATATTTATATCACTCTCCCACCCTCCCTTTATGTCACTCTCCCACCCTCCCTTTATTTACAAACACTTTTTCTCTCTTACCCTATCTCTCTCATCTCACTTTAAATCCCTCTCCCTTTCCCTCTCCCTATCCCTCACTCATTAATTTTATCTTTATCTTCCATCAAATTTTTTTATACTCCATCTCTTCTTACAAACATTTCTTTATCTCTCTTTCATTCTCCTTCCCTCTAGGCCTCTCTTTTATTCTCATTCTTTCTTGCCCTCCCCATCCCTCCCTCCCTCTCTCTCACTCCCTCTCTATATCTATCTCTATATCTCTCTCTCTAACTCTCTCTTGCACCCTCACTCCTCTCTGCCTCCCACAATATCTCTACTTCTAATTCTCTAGCTCTCTCTACCTTCTCTCTTTTTAGATGAGGTTCCTGTTGTATTTAGTGTTTCAAAATTTCATGTGCGGTGGTGATTTTCTTTTACGTCTGGGTGGTAGAAGGGGAGTATTTGATGGAGGTAATGGTGGGGATCAAAGTGAGTTTGAGTTGGTAATGGAAGCATGGGAGACACATTTGAAAGGTAAGAATGGCCATGTTTTATCTAATAAAAACAAGAATGGGGGTGGAGGATCAAGGCATGATGGTGTAGCAATATATGAAGAAAGTCAAAGGTTGATTTAACCTGAGTTTCTTCAGTTAGAACATTAGTAGTTGATTCTCAATACAAGAAGTTACAAGGAGGTGGAAATTAATATGGTGGGGGGAGTTAGAAGGTGGTGATGATGGAGTTTATAAGAAATTTGGTAAGGAGCACTTTCCTAGTATAGGAATTCAAGTAAAACAAAAGCTAATATTTTATCAGTTGTACATATTCTTGGTAATGTAGTTGGATAAAATTCAAAAAGAGGCACGGGGCAATTGGAGCAAATGGATGAGGATCCTTGCTTGGGGTAAGATAGTCTATCAAAATGTGAAAATTGATCACGAGATATAAATGAAAAAGGACTGATGACATAAGAAATAATTTAGGGCGAGTCTCAGGTGATATAAGTATGAAAATAATCTAAGATTGGTAATGATGACTGATTATTTGCTAATTCAAATTCTCTTGAAGCCATGTACCAGGATATTTGATCGGAAGGGGATAGGAATGAAGAAGTGATAGGTGCAAGTAGAGGTGATGGATCTTGTGTGAAGCCTAATTACATCGAGACCCTTAAGATTCTCAAAATATGGAGGTACACAATAGGTAATGATGAATAAATCAATAAATAAAATGGAAGATATTGTTGAAAATATAAATAGGGTAGTGGATATTGGTACTGGTGGTGGTCTTCCTATTGGTGGAAATGTTTATAATTGAATAATGTAGATTTCTTTGAATATCAATGAACGAACTACAGATGTTCGACAGAATGTTTAGTTGATAATTAGTTAACTTTTCTTTAATCAGATTAAAGGCCTTTTCTTGTTCTTTACCCCACTTAAACGGGACATTTTTTTCTTGATGACTTCAGTGAGAGGGGTAGCTAAACTACTAAAATCATGCACAAACTATCTATAGAAGCAAGCTAAACCATGGAAACTCCTCACATAGCTGATTTTTGTAGGCATTGGCCAATCTTTGAATTCCTTGATTTTTTTGTAGTCCACCTCAATTCCTCTCTTACTATAAAAAAAAAATAAGAAACACAATTTTATATGTGCAGAAGGTTAGCAAATTCTTTCCTTAGAGTTTTTAAAATAGATTTAAAATTCATTTCATGTTCTTCCAAGTTTTTACTATAAATGCACGTAAAATATGATTCATCAAACACATAAATAAGCTTGAAGCATTAGTTAAACTAAAAAAGCATCATTAACCACTCATACAAACCATGTTTAATTTAAAAAAAAAAATTCCATTCAACACCATTTTTTCACCCTAATCCAACATATCATCTAATCTAGGAATGAGGTGATGATATTTTATCATTATGTTATTGATAGCTCAACAGTTAGCACACATTTTCTATGTTTTGTCCTTTTTAGCATAAGGAATTATACTTTAATGTACATACCCAATTGAAGTTCTTTGGTCTCCTAAAAAATACTCCTAAAGCAAGTCGATTTGGAATTGATGCACCAACTATGAAAAATATTTGATGTTCAATTCCTCTAATTGGTGGTAACCCATGAAATTCCTCATCGATAAAGACATCTTCAAATTCATGTAAAGTGAAATAATATTATTCGGTAAAGCACCAACTAGGTCATTAGTAGAAAATATAGCCTCCTTGTACATAAGTACAATAGGGGACTGTTACGAAATTAATGCCCTTTTGATCCCAATTTTTTGAAATATAATTGTTTTGTTTGACCTAACATAAAGGATTTGATATGTTTTCTAGTGTCCTACAAATAGAGTCGAATTGGGTTTAGAACTTCCACCTCCATTTCATCCCACTTTCTGAGAACTCTTCTTGGGCCCTTATCTTCACTTGAAAAATGAGATTTGACACTCTTATACAAATGTGTGCCCAAACTTGATCAGATGATCCTAACAAGAATTACCTCACTGAACTCACCTGAGAAGATGACTTAACCCTCTCCATCTTTTTAGCAATAGAATCAATCAGGAGTGTATCCCAAAACTACTGATTTTGGTCTCCTAGATAGACTACAAGTGAGAAAAGAAAAGATGGAATCGATGGATTGGTAATGGAAGCATGGGAGGCACATTTGAAAGATAATAATGGACATGTTTCCTCTAATAAAAATAAAAATAGTGTGAAGGATCAAGGCATGATGGTGTAGTGATATATAAAGAAAGCCAAGGGTTGATTTTTAATCAACCTGAGTTTCTTCAGTTGGAACATTTGTAGTTGATTCTCAATATAAGAAGTTACAAGGAGGTGGAAACAAACAAGGTGGAGAAAATTAGGTGGCGATGGTGGACTTTATAAGAAATTTTGTCAGGAGCAATTTCAAAGTAAGGGAATTCACGTAAAACAAAAGCCAATATTTTATCAATTATATGGATTCTTGGTAATGTAGTTGAATTAAATTAAAAAGGAGGCACGAGGCAATTGGAGCAAATGGATGAGAATCCCTCCTTAGGAATAGATCATATATCGAAATGGGGAAATTGATCACGAGATATAAAGGGAAAAGGGTTGATGATTCAAGCAATAATTTAGGGTGAGTCTCAGGTGATAGAAGTATGAAAAGAATCTAAGATTGGCTATACTGACTGATTAATAGTGGATTCAAATTCTCTAGATGCAAAGTAATGGGATGTTCGTGTTTAAACTCGTTCACTATGAATTAGGCTGTTAAGCCTAAGTTTATGTCCCACGGCTAACCAAGAGGGGGGTGGGGGGTGAATTGGTATTATAAGAATTAATCCCTCTTTTAAGTATTTTAAACCAAAATTAAACTTTAATGAATTTTGTAGAAAATATTTTTCAACCACAGTTTTAATAGTAAAAGCATAAAAATAAAAGGCAGTGGAAAAATAAAGACACGAGGTTTATAGTGGTTCGGTTAAAACTAGACCTACATCCACTCCTCGGAGGCACCCTCCGAGTATTGCACTAATACTAATAGTGACTCTCCTTTTGCATCCACAGCAAGATGGAGAAGCTTTTAAAAACACTCTTTCCACCACTTCCAGGTGCGACAGAGAACCGTCGTACTTTAACACTATCTCCAGTGCTGGCAGAGAACCTTCGTCCTTTCACACTCTCCTAGTGTGGGTAGAGAACCCTTCATCCTTTCACACTCTCCTAGTGTGGGCAGAGAACCCTTCGGCTGTTCACACTCTCTAAGTCTTGGCAGAGAACCCTTCGTCCTTTCACACTCTCCTACTATGGGCAGAGAACCCTTCGGCTGTTCACACTCTCCAAGTGTGGGCAAAGAATCCTTTGGCTGTTCACACTCTCCAAATATTGGTAGAGAATCGGATCTCCTTGATAGATCTTCTCACAAGAAATCTAGAAAAAAGAAAGAAAAGAGTGAAGTAATTTTCAAATCACAAGTAGAGATTCTTACCTTTGAATATCAAATGAAGCCTTCATGCTCCAGTAATAGGAATCCTTCCTTGAACACTCTCTTGCATTATCTCATTGACTCTTCTTTCAATAGGAACAAAGATTTGTGATCAAAAAGATTGGGTGGCAGTATAAATTGGACCTTATATAGGAGAGACAAGAAAAACCGACCAAAAAACTACAAATATTCAAGTCAACAAGAACAAGATAATCCCGTACGATCGTGGATCATCCTGGAAGATTTTATTTAAAGTGTTGGAAACAATCCTAATGAATATTGGTACAAACTATATTCATACACGATCATCATCCCGTACGAACTAGGTTCGTCCGGACAAACAGTTAATTCATAGGTCGGTTCCTAAATAACCACAGGATGTAACCAACTTACTTAAGTCAGTTCCCATCGTCCTGGAACGAACAGGACTTCATTCGGATGAAATTTTTTCATAGGGCAACTCATCCTGGCACGAATATGAATTTTCTCTAAAAGAAATTTTTTATAGAGAAGACTTCGTTTGGGGACGATTTGGATTTTGTCTGGACAAAATTTTACAAAGCCTAACTCATCCTGGGACGAAAATAATTTCATCCTGGACGATCAGGACTTAGAAAAATTTCCTCCAACTCCTATTCGTATTGCTCTTACTAGGAGATAACTTTCTTGATCGTTCCGTACGAACTAGGTTCATCCCGTACTATCAGTACAAATTTTGAGATCTCCCTAAGTGTGTGTGTGTATGTGTTTTTATTCACTCAATTATAATTACTCCCTCTCAATTTAAAGAATAATTTTTAGATTTAATTTATAAAGGATTGTATGCTGAATTTTATTTGAAGTTTTCAAAGTTTGGAGTTATATTTTTCTGAAATGTTAGTACACACAAGAGCAAAAACTAATCTTCCAAAAAGTGTTAGGAGATAACTATATATAAAACAATAATATTGGAATCATCAAAACTATACAAGTTGCAAGAATATAAAACATGTAAATTCCAACTCTCTTAACAGTTTGATCAGATGGGGATTGAAATGTAGAATTGATAGGTGTAAGAAGAGGTGATGGAGCTTGTGTGAAGCCTTATCACGTTCAGAACCTCAAGATTCTCAAAATATGGAGGTACGTAATAAGTAATGATGAATAAATTAATAGATATGATGGAAGATGTTGTTGCAAATGTAAATAGGGTGGTGGATAGTGGTTCTGGTGGTTGTCATCCTATTGGTGGAAATGTTAATAATTCAATAATGCATAATTCTTTAAATATCAAAGAATGCATTAGAGTTGTTCGGCATAATGTTTAGTTGATAATTAGTTAATTTCTTCATAATCAGATTAATTGCCTTTTCCTATTCTTTCCCCACTAAAACAAGACATTTTTTTCTAGATGAATTCAGTGAGAGGGGTGGCTAAACTATAAAAATCATGCACAAACTATCTATAGAAGCAAGCTAAGCCATGAAAACTCCTTACTTCGCTGATTGTTGTTGGCATTGGCCAATCTTGGAATTCTTTGATGTTTTTTGTTGTCCACCTAAATTCCTCACTTACTATAAACAAAAATAAGAAACACAAGCTTATCTGTGTAGAAGGTGCACATCTTGAGGTTAGTAAATAATCTTTCTTTTCTTAGAGTTTTTAAAATAGATTTAAAATGCATTTCATGTTCATCCAACTTATTACTATAAATTACAATATCATCAAAATACACAACTGCAAATCTTCCAATAAATGCACGTAAAATATGATTCATCAAACATTTGAATATGCTTGGAGCATTAGTTAAACCAAAAGGGCATCATTAACCACTCATACAAACCATATTTAGTTTTAAAAACGTATTTCCATTCATCGCCTTTTTTCATCCTTATTTAATGATATCCATTTATAAGATTAACTTTTGTAAAGACACAAAAACCATGCAATTTATCCAACATATCATCTAATCTAAGAATGGGGTGATGATATTTTATCATTATGTTATTGATTGCTCGACAGTCTACACACATTCTCTAAGTTTTGTCCTTTTAGGCACAAGGAATCATACTTTAAAGTACATACCCAGTTGAAATTCTTTGGTCTTCTCAAAATTACTCCTATAAGCAAGTCGATTTGGAATTGATGCACCAACAATGAAAATAATTTGATGTTCAATTCCTTGAATTGGAGGTAAATCATGATGTTCCTCATCGATAAAGACGGCCTCAAATTACTGCAAAGTGAAATAATATTATTCATTAAAGCTCCAACTAGATCTTTAGTAGAGAAGATAGCCTCCTTGTTTATAAGTACAATAAGGGGCTGGTGTGAAATCAATGCTCGTTTTACCACAATTTTTTGCAATATAATTGAATTGTTGACCTCACGTAAATGATTTGATATGTTTTCTTGGGTCCAATAAATAAAGTCGAATTGGGTTTAGAACTTCCACCACCATTTCATCCTGCTTTCTGAGAACTCTTCTAGGGACCTTATCTTCACTAAAAAATGTGTCTGGACACTCTTATACAAAAGGGTGCCCAAACTTGATTGGGCGAGCCTAATAAGACTGACCTCACTCAACTCCCCTGAGAAGATGACTTAACCCTCTCCATCTTCTTAGTGATAGAATCGGTTAGAAGTGTATCCCAAAACTATTGATTCTGGTCACCTAGATAGATGACAAGAGAGAAAAGAAAAGATGGAATCGATGGGTTTGTAATGGAAGCATGGGAGGCACATTTGAAAGGTAAGAATGGTCATGTTTCTTCTAATAAAAATAAGAGTGGGGGTGGAGGATCGAGACATGATGGTGTAGAGATATATAAAGAATTGATATACTTGCACTCATATTTCACTCTCTCTGTCTTCTTTAGTTCTTAATCAAACTTGATAAACTATTTGACATAGTCCAACAATGATTCAAAAGGTGAAATTACCAAAACCCATAAAAAATGTCATGAATTTTGACTAAAGAGATAAATAATGTTTAAGATTTTTTTTTCCTTTTGTTTTCTTTTCTTCTTTTTCATTTTTTATTTTACCTTTTTTCTTTTTTATACCAAGAAATAAAAAATAGAGCAAAAATATAATAAAAGATAACTATACTTATCTTAAAAATTAAACTCTGATACCAAGATGATATGAACTTCACCAATAACTTGATTAAACCTAATACAAGATTGTGTTGAAATCCTAGATCTTGCAAAAAAGATTGAGGAGACTTAACTCGTCACCAAACCTGATGAAAAATCAAAAATATGAAAGATTGAAATGCCACATCAAAGAACCTCTAAGCAATTCTAGGTGATAAGTTTAAATGATTGAATGCCAAGCTAACTTGATAAGTTCATGAGTTATTTTAGGAACCTAAACGAACACAAAATCTCACAAGAATGTATGTTTTCTAAAAATACCTATCAAATTTGTGATAAAACATATATATACTTGGAATAACCCTTGAATATGAGTAAAAATATTAATATATCTTTAAAACAACATAAACACTAACTAAAAAAGAGTCCCCGCATTTTTAAAATAACAAAGTGAGCAGATTCAAAGTAAGTGACAAGATTCAATATATTTAAACCTCTAAAACCTCAAAACAAGTTCCCACATATGGTTAGTCATTGCTATGTCAATTTCCCATTTATATCCTTGAAACTTAGCAAAATTATACTTATTAATGAGCATCTTTAATTACCTCCTTACTAGTTATGAAAGTCCATAAAGATTAACCACCACAATTATTTTGATGACTAAACTAAACTTTGACTATTTAAATAATTTTGGTCTTTTTAGGATTAGCCCATTTCTCTTCGATTTACACATTTAGTTCTTCCTTGAAACATTTAACTGTGAGTTTTGTAATTAAGCCACTAGGAAACAACAAAGGATCTTGAGCTTCATTTTCATATGCATGCTCATCATGTCCAACTCATTGGTTTATATCACTTATATATATATATATATATATATATATATATATATCCATTCACTCTCTCCCTCATCCTATGTACCTCCATATAAATAAATGTCTTTCTCTTTTACTCTCAGTACTTTTATTTCTCTCTCTATCTCTTTCTAGATCTCACTTTCGCCCCCTCTCTTACTCTCTTTCTTTCACTGTCTCCCCATCTCTCTCATTCACAATCTCTCTTCTCTCTCATCCTCTCTCATAAAATATCCCTTTATTTTTCCCTCTGACACAGACACACAATTAGTCTTCTCTATCTCACTCTTGCATTCTCACTTCCTCCTTCCCTCTATCTCTCTCTCTCTCTAACTTTATATTAGTTCTCTCTCATTATCCCTCCCTCACTCTATCACCTTCACACCCTCTCTTGCTTTACTCTCTATTTAAATATCTCTATTCCTCTCCCATTATACCATATCTCCTTCTCTATCACTCTCATTCTACCACACTCTCACTCTTTTTGTATTGTTTCCATCTCTTTTTACAACTCTATCTGTCCCTCTCTCCCTCTCTCTTTAATATCTCTCTATCTCTTTTAATATCTTTATCTTCTCTATTAAATATTTTTTCCTCCTCATATTAGTCTCTTTTTGCTTCTCTCTATCTCACCCACATCTCTCCCTCTTTCTCTATTTGCTCTCTCCCTTTCTCATTCTCTCTCTTACTTTCACTGTCTTCCAAAAAATAAAAGTTGTACACCCAACCCCTCAAGATATATTTCTCTTTATATTTTTTATTTTTCTCTCTATCTTCTTTTCTATTACTCTCTCTTCCTCTTTCACTTACTCTTTTTGTCACTCTCTTTTTCTCCAAAGCCCTCCCTATCCCTCTAAAACATCTTCTCTCACTCTCTCACCCTTTCTAGCCTAGCTTCTCTTCTCTCACTTTCTCACACACATTCTTTCTACCTCTCTCATTGTATCATTAATTCTCTTCTACTCTCTATCCTTCCCACCCTTTCTCACTCTATGTTAGTCATGTTCGCCCATTCTATCTCTCCCTCTCTCAATATATCTCTTACTCTTTCAACCTCTTATTTTCACTAAATCTCTCCCTCTCTCGCTCTCACCCTTTCTTACTCATTTTCTCTCTTTCTCTTCTCTTTCCCTCATTATCTTTATCATGTATACTATCTTTATCACTTTATATCTCTCCCTCTCTCTCTATCTCCTCCTCTCCATTCTCTCTCTACCTCATCCTCTATACCTCCTTATAAATAAATCTCTTTTTCTTTTACTCTCATCCCATCTTTCTCCCTCTATTTCTAGATCTCACTCTCTATACATCACTTGCTCTATCACTTTCATTATGTCTCATCTCTCTCTTTTGCTCTATCTTTTATCACTCTCTCATTCTGTCTCTCTCTCCTTATATTACTCTTCTATCAAGCTCTCTAACTCACTTTCCCACATACTCTCGCTCTCTCTCCCTCTCACTTGCTTAACCTAATCGAAAAAAAGATATTTCTCATTTAAAATCATCCAAATAATAAAACTACTGAAAATAGACAACAGTATCTGGAGTACCCATACCCCAAAAACACTTTGGCTTACAGACAACCTTTCATGCAATAATATGCATTTTCTTAGCATTAACATTATCATGAAAAAGAGAAAAAGAGCAAACATTATAAGTTTAAGGCAAAATATTGAATAACAATACCTCTAATCTAATAAGTAATGTAATTGGTAATAGTAAATTTAAGAAATCGAAGTCTTTTCGTAACTGAGAGCTCCTTAGCCTTCTAATAAGAAAGCAAATCAATAACTTTACTAAGCAAATGTTTAAAATCAGAACAAATAAGCCTTTTGGTAGAAACTTGAAGACCCAAATGTTTCATACTATGTTGAGAATTAGAAATATTTTAACTCTGACAAATATTGTCCGTAAAAATAGTAGCATTAGTAAAAATTGCCAAACTTTTATTATGATTAACAAAGAGAGTAGAACAAAGAAAGAAATAATCCAAAATATCCTCTATTTTTTTCTCATTCAGAACCAAAGCTTTTACAAAAACTAAAACATCATCTGCATAAAGTAAATGAAAAATATAGTTACCAGCAGCCACTATTCCCTCAAAATTATTATCAAAAGATATATAATATAGCAAATTAGATGATGCATCCATCACTATACAAAATAATTTAGGAGATAGAAGATAATCTTAATGAAAAGAGGAGCAAATTAACCTTTCTAAGGAACCATTAAGAGCATTAGAAAAGAAAATTTCCTCAATATTGTCTTTAATCCAAGAAATAAAGCAATCAAAAAAATCTTTTTTAGCTATTCTTTATAAAAAAATCTAGTAATGAAGTCGATAGAGTTATGAATTTTATGTTTAGCATAGAGTTACTTTACATCAACCCAACAATTGAAGTCCCTCAATAATTCTGAAGCTAATAAAATATTATATATAAAAAATCTCTATTTTATAAACCCTGATTGACTATGGTGAAAAATATAAGGCAAAATAAGTTGTATTCTATTAGCCAAAATTTTATAAAAAACTTTGCAGAGAGAAATATGTCTGAAATAATTAATCAAAGAAGCATAAGCACTTTTAGGAATGAGAACAATAGCATAAGCTTTAGAAGCCCTAGGTATTTTAAAAGAATAGAAATAATGCAAAATAGATATATAAAAAATAGGTTATAAAATGTCCCAAGAATTTTTTTTAAAATTCAATTGTAAAACCATTCTGGCCTAGGAGCTAAAAAAGGAGCTGAGAAGACAACCTTCTTGTTCCGGAAATATATATCATTATATTATAAAGACTTCGAATATGAATTTAATGATATTTCATCTATACTATAATAGTTAAATATTTAGTTGAACATCATTTTAACCCTTCGGGATTATATGTAGTTCTCCCTTAAATTTGGCTACAATATTTTGAACGTAATTTATAATTCTAAATATGAATCCCATTAAGAAACCTTATTTCCACTTTTTGAGGTGGTATATCATTTCTGATGGTATGTTATATTTTAAAATTAAAATTTAAAAGTTAATATCAAATTTCTTAAAGAAATTTAAAGATTTTCAAAACTCAAATTTTTTCAGTCAAAGAGGATTTTTATTACCATTGAAGGTGTTAAACTTTGACACATAATACCCTTTTAGATACGACACTTAGTCGTATTCGACAGGATACGTGCAACCCTTGCCAATGAATTTCTTAGCCTTATCAATGGTTATGATAGCCTTGATATGTTATATGATAATTCCTTTCAGGTTTATAGCCATTACAGGCTTGGAGATATTGGCAATGTTTTGTAGATTAGGCTGGCGAATGACATTCTACATCTTGTGACCACCTTCAAGGTTGCCTCGTACTCCTGAGACTTGAGGTGCTTGGAGGTTTTGAAGGTCGGCCAAAGTTGACGGTGAAGGGCATGCGACAGCAGTTCTCAGCATCATTACTACCATTTGGGCCATCACCTCACTCATCATTTCTTTCAACTAATAGATTTTCCAATCCTTGGATCTTATTTGTCAATACATATCGATAATCAGGATGTCTTTAGCATTGAAGGGATTCTCCACAGCCTTTTCTTCTCATCCTTCTAAGGAGTGACCACCTCTACCGGTGACTGACCTAGTCTCATGGTGGCGTCGATGCACTTATCTAGGTGGTGGCTACCAATCTGCAACATCTTCACCATCATCATAATCGACATTATTATAATTGTTGACATGCCTCACCAAGTAAACTACTTCGACATCCATGGTGTCCTCTTCTTCTTCCTCCACTTCTTTTTAGAGTCAATTTTTTTCACGGCGGTGCCACTAAATCTTTAGTTCTTGATTTGGCAGAAAGATCTCTTCAACCTACGGGCTATGTTTAAAGTTGGCATCTTCCTTGACTAGGGTTGGTGAGCAACGGGATCCCCTAGATTATTTTCTAATGGGTCGACCATCGAGGTGAATCTCATCATGGGTTACTTCTTTAGCTTTCCAGTGGAGTTACCATTTTAGGCCTACAAACCCATTCCAAGTAGGAATGATTTCTTCTGGTTGTTAGAATGGCAGGTTTGATGGGTGGACAGGTAGTTGTAAGTGAGCTTGGATCCCAACATTCTTCTTTCTTCTCTATCTTCTTATCAACTTTCCTCTACTAGAGGAAGCTTCAGCATTATGCCTCCCAAACATGAAAGGCTTATTAGGTAAGGCATTGGTGTTGGCAGTCTCTGCAGAAATTCTTTCACCAGATATAACCCTCTTGATAGCTAGGACTTCAAGATGTGATTGTCTTTCAAAAATAAATATCCTTCTTTGAGGATTCTCAACAGTGGTGGCAGTAACTCACGACATTAATAGATGCACGCTACGTGTGGAATTCATATAATAAGGAGATGTATTCCTAGGTGAGGGTTTAAAAAATTTGTAACACCATAACCAAAAGAATTTGTGATTCACACTGATCATGAATCTTTAAAACTTTTGAAAGGGTATCAAAGATTGATTAAATGTCATGCCTTGTGGGTGGAACTCTTTGAAATATTTTCTTATGTGATCTAATACAAGCAATGTAAGGAAAATGTGGTAGGTGATGCATTATTCTGAAGGCATGTCTTACTTTCCATTTTTAATACAAAAATGTTTGATTTCAAATACATTAATGACCTATATACTCAAGATTTTGATTTTGGTGATGTTTTCAATGCATGAAAAAAGTGGCATTTAGTATGTTTATAAGAATGAAGGCTTTTTATTTCGAGAAAATAAACCGTGTCTAAGTGTTTATTACAAGAAGTGATTGTGAGAGAATCCCGTGGTGGTGGTTTGATGGGACATTTTTATGTAGCTAATATTTTAGGAATTTTTCATGAACATTTATTTGACCTCATATGAAATGTAATTTGGAAAGAATTTGTGAGAAGTTTATGATATGTAAATCGGTTATAGGTAAATCAAAACTCCATAGCTTGTGCACCCCTTTACCTGTACCTAATTAACCTTGATTAGATATTTCGATGGACTTAATTTTGGATTTAGCTAGGACTAATTGGGGGAGAGATTCAATCTTCTTTTGGATTTTCAGAGAATACGCTCTTGTTGGATTTTGTGTCCCTCTTTGTCTTAAAAGAACTCCTAAACCTACATGTTAGTTTTGTGGCATTCAATCATCAAAACTTTTCACCTTGGGTTTTTTTAGAGATTCTTTGGTTTTTTTGGTGTAGTGTTTTAATCTTCCATAGTCTTAACTCTTTTCATCTGGTATAGTGATAGGCCAAAGCTCACCAAACCTTTCTTTAAGATCTTTGGTTCCAACTCATCTTTGTTATTGGGTTTCATTACATTGTTGTAGTTTATATCACTATATCTCACCATATCTCCCTCACTATTTATTATTCTCTCTCCTATTTCTCTCTCTTAACTTCTCATTCTTCAAATATACATCTCTCCCAATCTCTCCCTCTCTCTTTCACACTTTTTAGCTCTCTATCTCTCATGATCTTTATCTTGTTCTCTCTCCATCTCTTCCCTATCTCTCTTGTTCTCTCTCCCTCCCTCCTCCCTCCCTCTCCCCCTATCCTGCTCTCTCCCACTCTCTCTTGGTTGTTCTCTCTCACACACACTTCTCCCTTTTATCCCTCTTCTATCAAAATGTATAATTCTTCCACCCACTCTTTTATTTACCACTCTCACTCATTTTCTCTCCTTCTCGCACTCCTTGTCCCTCTCTCTTCCCTCTCTCCCTCTTCTGTCTATCTCTGTATCTATAGCTCTCTCCATCTCACTTGCTTTATCTTTCTCTCTCTCTTTCCCTCTCACTCTCTAACTACCACACACTCTCTCTTTCTCTTTCACTACCTATCACTCTCTCCTTATCTCTCACTATCCCTCACCTACTCTCTATCTATCTCCCACTCTCTATCTCTTACTATCTATCCAATTCTCTATCCCTCCCTCTCACTTTATCTCCTTCTCTCTTATATTCTCTCACCATCTCTCCCTCTCTCTCTATCTCTCTCTATTTCTTTCTCTCACTCTCCCTCTCCCTCTCTCTCTCACTCTCTC